>NC_056741.1:740544626-740607126 GCF_019279795.1 Protopterus annectens | reverse complement strand
CGAGGTTCGGCTACGAAACCACGGGTAAGAATGTAGGTGAGATTGGACTACATAACATCTACTGTTTACCAAAGACAGAAAAGGAGATTCAGACATTCTGGAAGGAAAAGAGACTGCCAGGATGGGAGGAGTGAAAGGATCCCTTAAATAGTCATTCTGATTTCTTACACTGTACTTTGTTTTGTGAGATGCCTGCCTTCTTTTTGGAACACCCTTGCCATTTTTTTAAACATCTGTTTGCCAACAGTTTGCTGAGAATGTTTATTCTGTTTCTTGCCAAAATAAAATGAGAGGGTAGAGAATCCCTTAAAAAAATTTTAAAAGGAAGGCTGAAAAAATATGAAAGATTTCCCTGGAACAGTACATTTCTCTTACCACATTTTTGATAACTCTGCAGTAGGTAGCCCAAAAACTAAACATCTGTCCAAAGTATAATTTAAAAAAACTAATTTTTTTCATATCATCTGGGAGATTCTGAGAACACATCTGGGTAAATCTCCTTAAAACAGTACCAATGGCCATAGCATTGGAAAAGTATCAACAGAGTTATACACACACTTCAAAGAATAAGTTGCAACCTGTAAAATGGAAGAAACCTAGCAATTTAAGGAATTTTGTTTTTTTTCACAGGAAGAAACTGCATTCAAAATATCCCTCATACTTTCACAATTAGTCAGAATAGTTTACCACATGGGCCTGACAATTCAAAATTCTGAAAATCAAAGTTGCAGACGCATACACTTAATGCCATTCTTGTCAGAAAGGGAAGGATTTGAATTAACCAAATGTTTAGCAGCAGTATTATTAACTTTTAGTTATGTACTCGCCATAACTTCAGATGTTTGGGATCCATCTCGCCTACATTCTGAACTGATGGGTTCGGAGCCGATCCCTCGGCTCTGACTCGGCACGCTTATGCTATAGAGCGAGGCCTCTAATTGGCTGAGCTATCTTTATCCCAGGATGCACCACCACTAATCCCCCAGATCTTGTTTGTCCGCATTCATGCACACATGCACAACTTGGTTATATAACATTGTTAGATGTTTCAAGATGAAACAACAGGATTCGGACCTTCTGATATCCTCTGATCTCCAAGAAAGGGGGAAGGAGGGTGGATTATTAGGAATGTGGCGAGATGGATCCCAAACATCTGAAGTTATGGTGAGTACATAACTAAAAGATGTTATGTGATCCTATCTCGCCTACATTCTGAACTGATGGGACAGCGTCCCTAGCACCTAAATCCCGGGTGGCTCATTGGAAAACACTCCTGAGCACTGTGGAACCAAATGAAGCTCATCCTCTAGATGCCACATCTAATTTGTAGTGGGAAATGAAGGTGTGCGGAGAAGACCATGTAGCCGCAGCACAAATGTCACTAATAGCAAGCTTAGAATGAAATGCTACCGAAGCAGACATAGCCCTTGTAGAATGAGCCTTGACAGAGGTGGTAAGCTCTCTGTTAGAATAAATATATGCTTGAGTAATACAGTCCCTGATCCATTTGGCAATAGTGACCTTTGTGACAGCGTTGCCCAATCTGTTATCTGCAAAGGATACAAACAATTGATCTGTTTTCCTTGTTTGTTTGGTCCTGTCTAAATAAAAACGTAACTGTCTGTGGACATCTAGTGTGTGGAATATGAACTCCACTTTGTTAGAGTATTTTGGGAAAAAAACTGGAAGCTCTAACGATTGTTGTAAGCAGAAAGTAGAACAAACTTTAGGAACAAAGGAAGGATTTGGTCTGAGGGATACTCTGTCTTTATGAAAAAACAAGTACGGGGGTTTCACTGACAAAGCTTGAAGCTCTGAAACTCTTCTGGCAGAAGTAATCGCCACCAGAAAGGCTGTCTTCCATGATAGAAACTTTAGCTCACATGTGGCTGCCGGTTCAAAGGGAAAAGAAGTCAAGGCGCGTAACACTATATCGAGATCCCATGAAGGTGCAGGATGAGAAATCGGAGGTCTTAATAAAGCAGCACCTTTCAAGAAGGTCTTACACAATCTGTTGCTCATTAAAGGTGGGTCTATGGATTCGTGAAAATTAGAAATTGCTGCCAATTGTACTTTGATGGTAGAAACTGAAGAGCCTTGATTGAAAAGAGAGGTCAGAAATTTTAGTACTTCTGACACGGGAATAGAAATGGGGTCCAGGCCCCGGAGTTGAGCCCAGATAGCAAACCTTTTCCATTTGCTAGAATACAGTTTCTTTGTAGCAGACTTATGGGCCGAAGATAATATGTGCACAACATCTGGATCCAATGCATGACTCCTGACTATCGTCGGAAGAGGAGGAGCCAAGCTGCCAATTTTAAGGTGTGTAGGGACTGGTGGAATAGTCCCGACTGATGAACCAGTAGGTCCGGGACCTGGTCCAGGAACCATGGACCTTCCAGAGCATGTTTCCGAAGATAGGGGAACCACACTTGTCGAGGCCAGTAAGGAGCAATCAATATCATTTTGCTCCCCAAGAGAGATGCCTTTTGAATCACCCTGGGGAGGAGAGGAACTGGAGGGAAGGCATAAAGCAAGCCGGTGGGCCAAGGATGGACTAATGCGTCCATGGGGCTCTTCCCCGGAGCCGGGATTAGGGAGAAGAATTCTTTGCACTTCGCATTCAGAGGAGTCGCGAAGAGGTCGCAACACGGAACTCCCCATTCGCTGAAAATCTGACTTGCCACTGTCATATTCAGAGACCATTCATGAGGAGAGAGGATGGTTCTGCTCAATCTGTCGGCTATGACATTGGTCTTGCCCGGTATGTGAGTAGCCACTAGGAAGCGGTTGGTCAAGACTGCCCATTCCCAAACTCTCATGGCTTCTCTGCAAAGAGGATAGGATCTGGTCCCTCCCTGTTTGTTCAGGTACCAGACAACTGACATGTTGTCTGAGTGAACAGCGATTACTCCCTGAGGGAGATAATCGTGAAGGGCTTGAAGGGACAGGAGTACTGCCCTCATGTTGATATGAAGAAGAGTCTCTTCCGGGTGCCATTTGCCTTGGACTGACCTGCCCAGGGAATGCCCCCCCCACCCCATCTGGGAGGCGTCCGTGGTCAAAGTGGCCGGAGGAGGAAGAACAAAGGGTCGTCCCTGATCCAAATTGGAGGGCACTAGCCACCAGCGAAGGTCCCGTTTGCAAGATTCCATGATCCATATGAGGTGACTGAGAGGGAGTTCCTAAAAGGACCACTGAGCTGAAAGAAGCCACTGGAGGATTCTCATGTGTAACCTTGCCAAGGGGACTAGAAGAACCGTGGCAGACATGGATCCCAATAGCTGCAGGACCATTCTGGCTGGGGCTTTGGACCTGGGAAGTAAGGCTCGAACTTGATTTTGTATGGTTTGAATTCTGTCCGAAGGTAGATAGACCCGCATTTGGTTTGAGTCTATCTCTACCCCTATGAATCTTATTCGTTGAGATGGCCGCAACACAGACTTTGGCCAATTGAAGGTGATTCCAAGGGAATTGCCCAGTAAGATAGTGGCTTGTAGGCTCCGCAGAAGTAGATGCTTGGAGGTAGCAGTTAGGAGCCAGTCGTCTAGATATGGAAACACCTGGAATACTAGACTTCTCAGGTGAGCAGTCACTACTGCCAAGCACTTGGTGAACACCCTGGGGGCTGTGGTGAGACCAAAGGGCAGCGCACGGAACTGAAAATGACTGTCTCCAAGGCTGAAGTGCAGATGTCTCCTGGACGCTTGATGTACAATGATATGATAATAAGCGTCCTTGAGATCTATGGAGCACATCCAAACACCCTTCTCCAGCAATGGGAGAATGGTTTGTAGAGTGACCATTCGGAACTTGGACTTTCTGACTGAACGGTTTATGATGCTTAGGTCCAAAATGGGCCTCAAGTCCCCGGTCTTTTTTGGCATCAAAAAGAATCTTGAGTAAGTCTCTAATCCGATCTGGTCTACGGGGACCGGTTGGATGACTCCTTTTTGCAGCAGCTTTGAAACTTCTGAGGCTGCGGTATCCCGTTGACTGGGTGACGGGTCCGGGATTTTTTTGGACTGAGGGATGGGGTGAGAGAAGGGGATGGAGTAACCTCCGGCGATAATCCGAAGCACCCATCGGTCCCGAGTGATCCCTTCCCAGGCCTTCAGGTGCTTCGAGAAACGACCCCCGACTGGCTCCGGAGCAGCACAGCCGGGCAATCCCTCAGGGACTATGAAAGGCTGAAGAGCCACGAAAGGACTTGCGGTCTCCAGTGTTGCGAGGGCCTCTGCCGCCTCTGGGACGGCGTCTTCCGGATGAATTTCCCCCTCCTCTGCCTCTGGAAGGGGAACCTTCCTGCTGAGAGGGGTAAGGCTTCTGAGATCTACGGAACCACATTTTCCCTCCTCTTTTAGCCTTGGGATAAGGCCGAAAGGGAGTGGAAAATCGTGCCCCTATGGCAGTCAGAGTCTTACCCTCCTGTTCACAGCGGGTTAGTGTGTCTTTTACCTTGGGTCCAAACAGAGAGGACCCATCAAAGGGGGCGTCGGCAAATGAAGACTTAAAGGCCTCCGCGAAATGACACAGGCGGAGCCAGGCTTGTCTCCGTAGAGCAATGCCTGTACCGCTCTACTCGCCCCTTCGGCCGCATACGAAATGAGCCTCATGGACGAGTTCGAAATGGACGACATTGTAGCCAGCTGAGAGCCAACCGTCTGGGCCAGCTCCTCAGGCAGGTTACCCAAGAGGGTATCGGATAGCTCCTTAATCAGGTCCCTCTGAAATCTGGTAAAGTGCATCAGGTAGTTCAAGGACCTCAGTGTAAAGGCCGCTGAACTAAGGGTGCGCTTTCCGTACGGATCCATGCTCCTAGACTCCTTATTAGGAGGATGGACGGACGTAGAAGCCTCTGACTTAGGGGACCCCTCTGCATCATCGAGATCGGTGTCGGATGTCAAAGACTCATCAGGGGAGTCAACGTGCTTCCTCTTGCACGACCTTTTCCTGGGGGGTTCTTCCGAAGAGGCTTCAGAAGGACCTCCAGGAGGGGGAGAAACCCCAGCGGGGGTAACCTGAGGCCCGGGGGCTCCGCTGTCTAAAGACAGGGGGACTGCCAACGACCCAGTCTCCGTATGCAGGGAGGTAGCTGGGGAAACCGTGGAGGTAGCCAAGGAAGATTTGGCTAAAGCGCTCCTCATAGCCCTGAAGCCGGGACCACCAGAATCCTGGGAGGGTCCCACCTCCGTGGCCACGACAGTGGACGGTACTCCCGCCGCCGACGCACCAAGAGGAAGACTTGGGACCGAGAGCATCAATCCCGAAGCCTCCCCTCCAGGGCCGAAGGAAGAAGTCCGTGTACTGAACTCCGACCCAAGAGCCGGAGTTGGAGCAAGGGTCGGGCCCGACCCTAACACCTCCACAGGTTCCACCAGCACCGGCTCCAACGGTGCCGAAGCTGTTGGAGGAGGAACCACAGTAGGGGAGTGGACCATCAGCTCCGAAGCCAAATGGGCTGGAGCCGAAACAAGCTTTTGGAACACCGGAGACTGGAAGAGTCGAAGGAGCACCCTGTCGATGTCTGAATCAGACATCTTGGATGACCTAGAGGATACCGATCGGGCCCGAACCGATTTCTCCATCGGCTCCGAAGGGCTCGGGGACCGGCTCCGAAAGGACTCAACAACTATCGGCTCCGAGGAAGGTTTCAAGGAAATTTCCCTCGGTGCCGATAAGGACTTCGGCTCCGAGGGGGAAGAGTCTGAGCCGGTAACCCTGATCGGCTCCAATATCAGTGGAGCCGAAGAGGGTGACCCGCCTCTCGATGCCCCAGACCTCGGCTCCGAAACTAGAGGGGTCGAGGCTGGAGGCATCGAGGCAGACCGTTCCGACCTCGGCTCCGAAGTCCGTGGAGCCGATGGAGAAGTCTGCTTGGATTTTTTAGCAGTCGGTTCCGACTGACTGGTCGGAGCCGAAGCTTTCTTCTTTTTAGAAGGAGACGGAGAGGAAGATAAAGCCTCCTCGAAGGAAGGCTTGATTAATCCCTTGAGGATTAATTTGTTTTTCCTCTCCTGGAGGACTCTAGAAGAGAACGCGTGGCACACACTACATGACTCTTGTAAATGCTTAGCACCTAAGCAATAGACGCACGAGGAGTGGTCGTCCGTTATGGACATTTTAAAACCACACCTCGTGCATTTCTTAAACCCGGAGGGTTTGTGTTCTTTCGACATAACTGCTTTGCCAAAGAACCAATATATGTGTAAACAACACTAAACTTTAGTTAAAGACAGTTCAATACAACAACTTTAACAAAAATTATATATATATATATATATATATATATATATATATATATATATATATATATATTTAATTAATTAATAATTTTTTTTTTTTTAAACACTAACAGTAAACAGACAAAAAAAAAAAGGAGTGAAAGATAGAGAGAGAGAGTCAAGACCCTCTAACTTAAACGGGTACTTGACCCAAGAAATTACACAAGCAGCAAAGTAACAGGGGAAGGCCCCTCTAACTAAAACGGGAAACCTTCCCTGACTAAAAAAATCACGAATTTACTAACACAAATTCACCAAACACACTAATATAACAACAATAGCTGTTAAAACAGCTTTTGGGTTCAAAGAAAGGAAATTTGTGACAGGAAAAGCCTAATAACTAGTACTTAGCCCAGCCAATGTTGAGACCACGTCTAAGCTTGATAGCGGCAAACGAGATCTGGGGGATTAGTGGTGGTGCATCCTGGGATAAAGATAGCTCAGCCAATTAGAGGCCTCGCTCTATAGCATAAGCGTGCCGAGTCGGAGCAACCCATCAGTTCAGAATGTAGGCGAGATAGGATCACATAACATCTAAAGTTATAGCTGCTGGGTCAGGTTTAGGATGCGTGTATAAAACTTGAAAGACTGAGGAACCTTATACAATCAATTATCTTTTTTAGGTGCAGCAGGTTGACTATCATGAAAACTTCAGGCAGTGACACACATTCTATAATGCTGACAACACATGAGGGATGGGAGAAGGTTCTGGAAATTCCATTTAGAACAGCTTATAGTACTTTCTGGGGTACTGAGGAAGCTCAGTGTTTTCATACTGAAAACACGGGCACATTTTGGAAATAGTATCAGAGAAAGTGAGGAATCAGATACCATGCTCTCCTCTGAACCTGAAATCTGAGAAGAAAACCACGCATCTGTCCCTTGATCTTCCTATCCAGTTTCAGAATCTTGAATCTCTTCAAGAAAAGAGGCATCCCTTTTTCCATTATCAGAAACCACCTTATATGAAGGATCAGGAGCCTGACCTAGACTTTAAGCCAGACCAAATAAGCTATTCCTGTCCATGGAAATTTGAGCAGGAACAGACACATGTTTAGTTTTCTCTTTCTTTTTGACATGAACATTGGAGCTAACAGGATTTTTAATGCCAACAGCAGCTTCCCCAGGGATGGACACAACATTCTGACTAAACAATGAAGACTTCCCTGCCTCATCTCCCAGGACTGATGAAAGCGACCCTCTCTTGCCTTCTGAGCTGACCCCAACAGCATCAGAGGATGTGGATAATCCCTGGTATGTAAAATTGCTAGCCTGCTGTGGTGGCAAAGGCTGCTTGCTTAACTTTTTCTTTCTGTGTCTGGAAGAAGGATCTGACAATGATACACGTAGTTTGTTCCACAAACACGCCAAAGATGGCAACCTATCCCAGGGCAAACTAAGCAGCACAAGCCTGTAAAAGTTTAAAGTTCTAATAAGTCACTTTTCCCCCCAAAAAATACAGTAAAACCCACCTGAATGTACTTTGCCAGCCCCAAGAAGTGAAATACACACAGTTTTCCAGAGGAAAAAAAAAACGGTTTTAAAATGTTTTTAATAAATTATACAACTAACAGAAAAAAGTGAGCTCCAGTTTAAAAGTACAGTTAAGTCCCGAGACAGTCCATTAAAACACAAACCCCTAGAATAAAACTAACTTTCCAAGCCAGACAGTATATATAAACAATAACTTTTAAATATGGAAGGTACTTCCCCAAAGAGAACTTATCCGCAAGCAATGGAACAGCACAAACAGACCATCAATCCTTGAAAGTCAACAGAAGAGTGCTCTCTTTGACAGCAGGAAAGCTGTGAAGGGTTTAGCACCCAACTCTATCTTTTTAGGCAGCTCAGCTTGAGCTGCCTAATGGTTTGGGAGCATGGATGGTGCCCTGAAGTTTTGGAAGCAGGCCAGTTGTTATATCCTTGACATAATATAACCCATATAGCTAAGGCTACTACAGCAGTGATCAGTATGATGAACATTATCAATTTAACACAAAGACATCATCTTGCTGCCATCAGAATAATTAACTTTCTGTTTCTTTTTTCTAGAAACATCCCTAGAGGAATACTGAGAAGGGGAATGTATATTATTCCAGGTAAGAGGTTTCTTTCCCTGACCACAACTAGAAGACCATCCAGAGGATGTCTCCTGCACCTAAAATTGGTGATTCTCCCATGCTCACATTGGACACTGGAACAGTTGAAGAGAATGCGTCTGAGCCCCAGTTTACTGTGGCTGGCAAGTTTATGCCAGAGGGAGTCAAGGATACCCGTAAGTGGTCCAAGGAACAGCCACTGCAGAGTCAGCTACCATCAGCTGGGGCACTGACTGAACCACGCTGAAGGCAAGGGCTCATGCTTTGAACTGTTTTTTTTTTCTTTTTAAGTTCATTGGAAGAATGAACAGCAGGACTGTGGTAAGTATCCATTCTGTAGCTGAGGAAGAAGCTTGATTGCCGGTAATCTATGTTAGAGAGATCAGTTGGAAGATAAGTTGTCACTTAGTGCGCAAAAACAGTAAACAGCTCTTCAAAAAAAGTCCCAGTTTCCTAACACAAAGGTTACACAAGCAGCGCACAATTCCCTATCAAAAACAGAGATACTTACCTCAGACTGAACTACCCAATAAAAATGAAACAAGAAAGCTGTTACGAAGTGCACATAAGCATTCAGAGTCTACACAGTTCCTGCCATTAAAATATGCTTTCTAGCTGATAAGAATCACCACCTTAACTCAAAAATCCAACAAATAAGCCCCAAACTAGGTAGGCAAGTTATACCTAGAAAGCAATTCCTAGAGTTACAATAGCGGTATTCGAGGAATGCCTACTGTCAGTACTGAAAAGCCAATATTCATAAAGTGACATATTCTGACAAAAAATATGGAAAAATCCATCCATCTTCACCCCCTTTTTCCCATTTAGCACATGGGGTCGGGGTGTCACTTTCAACAGTGACAATCATCTCGAGCCAAGGTTTACACCACCGGGTGGCTAGCCCTGTCACAGTAGTTCATCCGTACCACTCACTTGCACACACACTTGCACCTACAGCCAATTCTGAGTGTCCAATCCACCTAATATAGAAACAGAAAATATGAAAATATAAAATATCAATGTTAATATAAAATATGAAAAAAATATATAATGGTGGTGGTGCTGCGGTAGCGTTGTCGCCTCACAGTAAGACGTTGTCCTGTTCGATTCTCAGCTAGAGTGTCTTCTGTGTGGAGACATGTGTGAATGGGTGTACCTTCGTTGAAGGTTGTGCGTCAGGACCGGCAACTCGGCACATAAAAATCTACTGCCAATCATTAGCAGACCGCAGTTCCGCTGTGGCGACCCCTAACCGGGAAAAGCCAAAAAACACAACAACATACAACATAAAAATAAGTGTGGAAGGGTACCCAAAAGATATCTTATCTGTAAGACAGGAAGCCTCTGTCTGACTACTGTTCCTGAGAAACCTCAGAGCTGCATCTGCACAAGACAGCAAGAAGGCACTGAAGATTTTTAGTCACTTTGGCTGTTTATATACCTCTATACAAAAAGGGCAATGCCTATAAAGAAGGGATTAAAGCCTTTGAAAGATGGCTGGTTATTGCATCCTTAGCAGGATACAACCCATAGGCTACTGCAGCAGTGAGAATGATGAACATCTATGTACTGTAGACTAATTTTTAGAAAATAAAAACTGAATGGCAGTTTCAAACTTCACCACAGTTCCAAACTTTGGCATTAATACTGATCTGGTTCTTAAATTTTCACTAATCTATGAGATAGCTAGATACAACATAGTTTATCTATTTTATCCCTTTTCAGGTAATTTAACAACTTTCTGAGACTGTTAAATGTGACTGTGTTCTATCTATTACAAGTAATGTTTGTGTCTTTCGGCTTTTCCCGGTTAGGGGTCGCCACAGCAGAACTCCGGTCCGCCAATGATTGGCAGTTGATTTTTACGTACCGGCTTGCCAGGCCTGATGCACAACCTTCATCGAAGGTACGCCCATTCATGCATGTCTCCACGCAGAAGACGCTCTAGCTGAGAATCGAACCGGACAGCATCTTACAGTGAGGCAACAACGCTACCGCAGCACCACCACCGCGGTTACATCCATTACAAGTAATATATTCCAAAAAAGTGAATGTGTAAAACGGCACTCTTTTTAATGCTTCAAACAGCTGTACTGAAACAGATGCAGTACAGTAAAACTGCTACATAACATGAGACGAGAAAATGGAATGCAAAGTAAGAAAGGATAAATGGACTACAGATTAAGAAAACAAAAATAAAATTTGTCATTACATCACTGCTTTCAAGAAATAAATAAGAGTCAGCTGTTGAAAATGTACAAAATTAAGGTCATAATCACAACAAAAAAGGAAGTGAACTCCTTCCAACTTGCAACACATCAAGACTGTTATACAGTACTAACATTTAGGTATACCAGCAACCTTACCGCTTCTACAAGGCTGTCTGCGCTGCCTCTTTTACTGCTGTAGTTATGATTGACATGGGTTGGGATTTGCAGTTTTGCATAAGTTCTGTACGGGGGCTGAGAGTCATTATCGTACCATCTGTCATGGGATACCGATGATAGGGAACTGCTATTCTTCTGCCATGACTCATCTTCTACAAGAATCAGTGGAGCATAGAGTAGTCGACCACGTTTTGGTGGAGTGGCCCATGACTGAGTAGAACATGTAGAAGATCGATTGTTACTCTGCCATGAGTTATAATTACTGCTGTAGGTCTGCAGAATGAAACAAAATGTGATACTTAATTGGCAGTATTAGAAGGATAAACATTTAGCTATCATACATTACATTGAAATCTTTCCAGAAATGCACAGGTAGGTATCAACTATATATACACTTTTATGCAGCATGGCCTGTGTTTTCATAAACCTTCTCTCTAGCTAGTTGCAAATTCATACCATACTTACAGTTAACTTAAGAATTCACCTTTGTGTAAAACGTGTAATTATTTTCATCTATCAGAGACAGCAATTTCCAGGATGCAAGCACAAATCCAAGTGAAAACAAACATCATCTAACTTTCTGTTATATTTTGTTTTGAAATATTCAGCCACCTAAAGCCAGTTGGTTATAACCCCATCGCATATAAGAAGCTATGTTTGAAACACCAGCACTGTCACTCTCTGATGAAACTACACTTGTCATTTCAAAAATGATGGCCATAGTATACTCAGCTTTCTGTGACCAGACACATCCTTTTCAAGGAGACCTGTTGAAGCATTGTTGATCTAATCATCAATAGTTACACAGCTGCATATGTAAAATTGTTGATGACAAAGATGCCAATATCTGGTTGCCTAGAATGGAAATCCAACTCCCTTCTTCCCTCCACCACCCCATCTCTACCTTATTTTGAAGGGCTCTGAGCACTAAACCAAATACAAAAGGATTATTTAAGCAAAATCACAAAATCACAAAATCATAACTCACAAGAAAGTAAAAGAGAAAATACGAATCGTCTTGTATTCCCTACTAATTGTAATCAAGTCCAAGGTCAGTGCATACAGATAATTTATCATACAGTCTATACAACAAAGAACAAAATATCCTGATAGAAATGAGACTTACGGGTAGCATCTATCAATTCTGAAACTTTCTTATTGATAAAATTATTATTATCATACCTCTACTAAAAAAATGCTGATGTATCCCCATTTCCTTAATAATCATCAAAATATGCAATGTGCTATATTCTAGCAAAATTGCTTTTAATAAAATTCTTATTGAAGGGTGGTATGAAGTCTCATTTTCATAAACACATATTCATTTTGTTTTTCTCTTTCTCTGCTAAGTATTGCCACTTTTTAATTTTGTTTTTAATGTACCGATGATAGTTTTGTATCTTTCTTTTTCCAGTTTATACCTATGCCTACATCCCACAATCCTGCATTATCATTTCTAGTCCATCTACCTTTTCCCAGATTGTGAAACATATACAAAATGTATTCTCTCCTTCCCCTTCCCTTTATTGCATACTGACAGTGATATTAGCACTATCTCTGATTCCATGCCCCCAGTTTCCCATACCATCTTCTTAACTCCCCACCATACACTATTACAATAGAAGATATGTGCTGACAGTTTCCCTGAATCTTATCAAGCTGCTATTCACTGGACCACAGATCAAGGAAATCCATTCATTAACTTAGATCCATGGATGGATGGACACCATAGGAAAGGGAAACTACTGGACTTGCTCCCACTGCAGGATCTATGTTAATGCTTGTTTCCAAGTTTCAAATGATTAAGAATCATTGAATGGGTTTCAGACAGCCATGATCTGATGAACAGCAGCATGCTGAATTGCTACAGACCAGCATTCATCATATCAGCTGATTTGCAAAGAGGCCTTCAGAATGGCATATATCTTGATATCACACATCAGAACAGTATGGTGCAGCAGCCTCTGCACTACCCATTTCAACCTCATGCACTGAGTGAGAACAACCTGAAAGACAAGGGAAAAATATAAAACTATACACTTGCCTACCTTACAGGAAAATTCATCCAGATAGGTTGGGTAAAGAGATTGCCCAGACACAGGACAACAGTGACAGGTTGAAAAGCACCCCTGCAGAAGGTCAACTGATCTAGTGAGTACATATCTGTTATATCTCTCTTTGAAGGTCCTGCAGTAGGTTAATGGTTGGGGGGGGGGGCATTCATTTTAGCTGTATAGATACAAACTCTAGTTCCCAAAACATAGCAGAGCCGTTGAACAAATTATCTGTTTCAATATTCTTTTTCAGTGTAGCAAGCACAAAAGTCATTTTCTTGTAGCTTCACAAAACAAAGAGTTCAGCATACTGCCTTCATGTTAAATTGATGACAAAAAAACTGCAGCTGCCACTGTTATACTCTTGCTTTCAAAAATCCATGAAAATAAGGAATAAGTCATTGTGTAAACCAACTGTCTCTACTGGTGGTGCCCTTTTTAAAGGGTGAGTCACTTAATATGCAACTATTTGCAACATAAAATAAAGCATTGAGATTATATATTTCAAAAAGTGAGCAACACTTTCAATACCTTCTGAAAGACTCTGCCTGGGAAAATGGATATTTTTTGTTGCCACTGATATGGTATGCTTGCATACAGTTACAGTACAGCACTGCAATGGAGCCTCTAGGACATCACTATTCACTAAAACATGACATTGTTTTGTTTAAATACTAATTATTTTTGTATTAATGAGGACATATTTAAACAGAAAACTGGTATAGCTATGGATAATATTTGTCTTTAGATATGCTGATGTGTTCATGGGCCTCAGAATAAATGCTCATTTATACGGATACATATTTTAATTATTGTAGAGTATTTTGCTTGCAATTTATAGATAACAGGCTAGGTTTCAAAACAATTGCTCTCAGTGTAAGTCTGCCCTGATTCCGAAAGACATGATCTCTGTATAAGTGACTCACTCCAATGTAAGGCCTAACTATTAACAGGCTTACTACGAGGACTAGATTCCAAAACACCTGTTCGCAGCCTAATCTCACTGTAACTGGCCCCTTACATTAACAGCAAGTATTTTGAAAATAGGGCCAATCTCTTTTTTATTGTAAATGGCAATAAATAAATGAATAAAGTTTTAGACAGTTATTTCATAGGCTGCAAAACAATGACTTAAAGATTTCGTTCACTTGTAATATTTTACAAGAACCTTGATGTCAGGGTTTACATCAAGGATGATCTCTTTCAAACCACCTTGTTTCAGAAATCCTCAGCCGGTAACACACTCCTTTCTGTAGATAATGTTCACCTTGGGTATTTACTGAAATCTTAACCATAGTAGGAACCTCTTATTAAAATATACATGTGACCAAGTAACCTGATTAGATATCAGGATTTAAAGCTGTACCACCCATATAAAAGACATCAGTTAATATTTAGGTAAAGTTAATATTTTATTAGTATATATGCAACTCACCTAGAAAGGATAATACAAGTTTTAAAGAAGCTGTGGTACATTTTATTTAAAGAGCAGTATTTCTAACACAGTTTGAAGGAAACAACACTGCTGGCTTATACGAATTCTGCAGGTTTAACAGACTAGCTGGTGCATTCAGGTTATTTTCCTAGGTATATTACAGACGATTCTAAACAACATGCTCAAGGCTCAGTGTGTTAATACAGTGACCAAGTTACACTGTATAAATTCCAAAAATCTGGGGCAGTGCGAATAACAGAAGACCAGGAACCAAATGGAAAATGCACCAAACAAGCCTGTATACGAACTCTGTTTATTGCAACAAACACACAACAAGATTAAGCGCTTTCATCTTTCACATAGAAGACTTCATCAGAATAAAGCACACTGATTAAAGAACCATTTTTATACCAGTACGTTACATAATAGATAAAATTGAGCCAATGGTATTGTCAAAAAAGTCACATGTAAAATGGACACATGAACAATATTAAATACACAGAATGTTAATATTCAAACCAACTTTGCTTTTTACAAATAAAACATTGTTATATATTAAATACCTTCAGCATATGTTTAAAATGCAAGCACAGTAATGTTTGTAAAAATGTTAAAATACTTAGTTTCATAGATTTTTCTTTCAGGGCTGGAAGTATTGTCAAGGAATCATTTATACCTGGTGGAAGATTAGCTGCTAGTCTGAGTTGCCAAACCAGCTCGTTTTTACTTAATAACTTCTTCCGGTCACCCCCCTCCCATCAAATCTATGTCCACAGTATCCAAAATACCAAATTTAAAACCTTTAAAATTAGAACAAGCGAAGGAATGCCTATATAATGCACTTGTATCCTTCTTGTTTTTAACATAATATATGTGCTCATAGATTCTGCTTTTCAACACCCTCTCTGTTTTCCCAACATAAAATATGTTGCCCATATCACATTGAGCAAGGTACACCACTCTGGTGGTAAAACAATTTCCTTTCTTGAATATAACATTAGATGCCATCTTATTAGCTAGGTGGGTATGAGGCGCTTTGAAAATATCAGTACACTGGGAGCACCTCCCACAAGGTTTTGTACTACAACCACCTTCTATCGATAAATTCAACTTGTTTGCCATAAGATGTTTAATATTCATGCCCTCCTTGCTGATAAAAAATTGTTTATCTCCCACTGCAGTTAACACATCATTATTTACCCTAAATATACTCCAGTTCTTTTTTAATATGTTTTTCACTTCATATGATACAGGACTGTATTGCACTATACATGCATGCTCATAAATCTTCGTTTCACCAGGATCTGTATGGGCTATATTACTTAATGAGTGGTTCCCTAACAGAGGCTTATATTTTTTCCCCATCCTGTGTAAACCTGTGTAAACCTCCTCAATAATTTATTCCACTATCTGTTTGGGGCATCCCCTTTCTAAAAACAGATCTCTTAATGTGAAAAATTCGGCATCCCAAAAATATTTTTATTAAAAATGAATGAAGCCTTTTTTAAACATGTGCCGAAGAAATTTAATATATAACAGTGTTTTATTTGTAAAAAGCAAAGTTGGCTTGAATATTAACATTCTGTGTATTTAATATTGCTCATGTGACCATTTTACATGTGACCTTTTTTGACAATACCATTGGCTCAATTTTATATATTATGTAACATGTACTGGTATAAAAATGGTTCTTTAATCAGTGTGCTTTATTCTGATGAAATCTTCTATGTGAAAGACGAAAGTACTTAATCTTGTTGTGTTTTTACTGCAGTAAACAGAGTTTGTATACAAGCTTTTTTAGTGTGTTTTCCATTTGGTTCCTGGTACACTGTATAAATTGTCAGACATGTATAATACACACATTTCATTTGCAGTACTTCCCATGTTTTATATATTTAAAAGAGTCCTTGTAATACAGTTTTTTTGAAGCATAGAATGTACTCCATGCAGTGCTACACTGCTTTTTCCACCATATCATTCCTAATATAACTTCTTCCTCCATTTTTTTCATACTTTTGTAAAATGTTATTTTTGTGTATACCATCACCTACTAAACTTGTCCCCAGTTGAAGATTTTAAGAGATGCGCCCAGCAAAAGTGCTGAGGTAGGTCCATTAAAATCTATAATACATCCCACAGTATCCGTACAATGACATCACCAAAGGATGAAGATGATTTTGAGGGTACAGCACTAATAAAAGTTTTATGAAACATCTGATTAAAGAATGGCCACCATCTATTAGGAATGGTGATGGAAAGGCATTATGACAATGTAGCCACCACATGCTGCAAGTCATGTATGAAGTGTACAAGGCAAGCAACTGGAAAATAAAACACATGAATATTGGAACATGTGAGGAACACAGGAATATTAGAGAAGAGACTAATCCTGCAGCTAAGCATTTTAATCAGGTGCATATTAATGAGTCACAGTCAAGATTTACAATTATATACAGATTAAAACTGAAGAGTGCACAGACCTAGAAGAAGACAACCGAATGAGAAAACAACAGATCCATTCATGAAGACTGGTGATATTAAGGGAATTATCTAGACCAAAAGAGGCAAGAAAAAGATACAAAGATGAGAAGAACAGATCATAAACAATAGATATTGAGAAGAGGTGACAGGAATATCCAGAGCTTACATGGCAAAGATCTTAATATAACTGATATATAAGATAGTATGTTCTCTGATCTAAACCCAGATATCTTAGACAGTAAAGTTAAAATGGCCCTACAAAGCCTTGCTAATAACAAAGTCACAAAGTAATGAAAATTCCATCTGACTTGCTCAAATTCTTGAAAAATAAAGCTATTTCTGTACTGCTTGGAATTTACTAACAACTCTGGAAAACAAAACAGTGGCAGTTAGACTGGAAAAAGTCAATTTATATTCCAGTTACAAAAAAAGGCAACACTAAAGAGTGCTCAGATGATTGAGCAGCTGCACTTGCTTCGTATGCTAACAAAGTAATGCTCTCAAAATCCTGCAAGTCAGACTCCAGTAATATATGGACAAATAACTACCAGATACACAAGCTGGTTTTAGAAGGGGCAGAGGCTCCAAAATCAAAATGTCAACATCTGCTACATAGTGGACAAAGCAAAGGGGTTCAGAAAATTATATATTTCTGCCTTATTAACTATTCTAAAGCCTTTGACTGTGCAGACCATTAACACACTGTGGCAAGTTCTGACAGAAATGGGGAAACTGGCCCACCTTGTTTCCTGAGCAATCTTTATGCAAAATAAGAAGCAAAAGGGAGAACTGATTATGGAATAACTGACTGGTTCAAGATTGGGAAAGGTAACTGATAAGGCAACTGTACTTATGCAATTTATATACTCAATGTATCATGTGAAATGCTGGGACATCCTCCAAGAGGGTCTCACCCAAACAAATGACTGGTGCCAGAAACATGGCCTCAAGCTGAAAACCAAAATATTCATCATCATCATCCTCTTTGGGGAGGGTGACGTCCCCACAAATTATCACAATAATAACAACATCCTACGCATGCAATCAATCATGAGGGATTTGGGCATCCGGGTTGATAGCAACCTGACTTTTGACCACCATGTTGCTTCCATTGTACAGAAAGCTTTCTACATGGCCCACCTTATATGTAAGGGCATCTCATACAGAGACAAGAAGGTCATAACATCCCTGTATTCTTCCCATATAAGGTCCATTATTGAGTACAACGACCCTTTGGCATGCACCTTGCAAAGGACATGCAGAGGCTGGAGAGACCATAGAGATTCCTCACCAGGAGAATTCAGAGCCTCAAACATCTATCCTACGCTGCAGGCTAAAAGCCCTGTTCCCTCTACTCACTTTCACGCAGACTCCTCAGAGGTGACCTTTGTATGGCATATAAAGCAATATCTGACCCCGCCTTGACAGGACTGCTGCATATCCGCAAGTCAAGCTCCACTTGAGTAACCCACATGCGTGGTCTCAACCTGGTCTGTTACATCAACAGGACTTGGCGGGCAGATTTGTGTCCCAGTGACTCCCCCATCTGTGGAATAGACTCCGTCTCCACATCAAGCAGAGTACCTCATTATCCCTTTTCAAGCGCAACCTAGATAACTGGATGGGAAACAAAATATACACCCCTGGGATTCCACCTGTGTCTCTGCTGGACTGGGGCATTGGGTGCTGACTTGGCTAAACTCTGGGCTAGGCTTATAAGGGCCTCAGAGCCAATAGCCTAGTAACTTCCTATGATCCTATGAATTAATCAAAGTTGCTGGGAAAATATTAACAACTTCAGATATACAGATATGCAGATGATACCATTCTGATGGCTCAAAGTGAAAAATAATCGAAAAGTCTGTGGACGAAGATGACAGTAGAAAGCACAAAAGATGACTTGTTGCTCAGTAAACAAAACCAAAATTATGCCATCTAGCCCTTTCAATTCTTTGCAAAGAAATGGAGCAGACACAGAGACAGTGATAGTGAAAAAAAAAGTGGTGAAAACATCCACATCCAGAAGGCTGTGTACACCATCAAAGCTGCATTTCTACTTACGTATGGAAGCAGGCTACAAGGGTGGCTTTATGTGAGTTTGCAAACATCAGGCTGCTGAGGGGAAGTAACATTCAGTCCAAGGGAAGAAGCATTCACCCATTATGGCTGCCTGCATGCTAGCATAGCTCATGCAATTCAGTTTTTGCTCCAACACCCTGATGCTTAAGACATAATTTATTGTTATTGTTATTTATTTATTTACATTTACTTACTGGGGGAAAATATGACTGAGCCGACTAGACTCTTTTCAGCAGAAGTCCAGGAAGAAAAGCTGCAACATATTTTAATACATAAAAGAATGACACATAAAGAAAACACTGTGTAAGACAACGTAGTTGCGTAAGTAAATTTATCACAATAGTAGATGTCATTATAGACCACTGTTTCAGTAGTCTAAGCAGTATGGGTTATATACTGCCTAGGATATGACCTCTGGTCAGCTTTAAAAGCTTTAAGGCATCTTTCTTTCGAACTAACTACTGAGTTCCTTAAGTGGAGACTCATAAAAGCAGCAGTTAGGACACTAAAGGCTTCAGAGCTTTCTTGCCTCAAAAAGGAAGACGATAGCCATGAAAACTACGCTAGAGAAAAAAAAATAACCCAAGCAAACACAAATTCTCCCTCTCATATATACATATATACATACATATACATACAAACAGAAACACACACATACTCTCTCACCAACAGAATATGTATATATATATATATATATATATATATATATATATATATATACACACACACACGTGTGTGTGTGTGTATCACTGTACCCTATGCGGTAGGGTTTACTCACCATAAGTGCTTGTATCTCAGATACTCTTCTTGCATAAGACACAGCAATTAGTAACACCGTTTTCCAAATCAAGAACCTCAAATCAGCCTGATGTACTGGTTCAAACGGAAGAAGTTGTTTTATTCTTTCAAGCACAAAGTTAACATACCAAGGAAGAGTCAAGTCTTTTCTAGGTGGACATATATGCAAAATCCCTTTTTAAAACTGCTTGACTTGACGACAGGTAAAAAAGGGAATATAAGGGCAGACAAGAAGAAATGGAAAAAAATTAATCTTGACAGATGAGTAAGGCATCTGGGCCTTAAGAGGGTTTTGGTTGTTGGCATGGCACAAACTAGAAAATGTCTTTCACTTACACGTATATGATTTTCTAGTACCATGCTGTTTTCAGCTCCTTTAGTAACTGTTGCACATCCTCAGGAAAAAGATGCTTAAAAGGTATCAAAACTCTTATCATCCAGGCATTTAATTCAAGTGATTTTAGATTATGTTCTATCAAATAACCCCAGTATTGTCTGAGTAAATCCAGTCTGTGTGGAAGCCTGACTGGAAGCCTATGGTAACTCCTCTTGGCCAATTTCAAATAAAAAAGAAAAGGGAAGAACCACTGTTATCTGGGCCATAAAGGAGTCACCACCATTACCTTTAGGAAGTCCTTCTGAATTTTTTTAGAAAAAACCCTACTTTATTAGTGGAAAGAGTGTAAAATGCATGCAGAAACATTTCCATCCAATCATCATCATCTTCTTTCGGCTGTTCCCATTAGGGGTCACCACAGCAGATCACTTGTTTCCATTTCTTCCTGTCCTCTGCATCTTGCTCTGTCACACCAGCCACCTGCATGTCCTCTCTCACCACATCCATAAACCTTATCTTAGGCCTTCCTCTTTTCCTGTTACCTGGTAGCTTCATCCTTAGCATCTTTTTCCCAATATACTCAGCATCCCTCCTCAGCACATGTCCAAACCAACGTAATCGGGCCTCTCTGGCTTTGTCTCCAAACCTTCCAACCTGGGCTGACCCTCTAATATACTTATTCCTAATCCTGTCCACCCTTGTCACACCCAGTGCAAATCTTAACATCTTTAATTCTGCCACATCCAGCTCAAACTCCTGCCTTTTTGTCAATGCCACTGTCTCCAACCCATATAACATAGCTGGTCTCACTACCCTCTTGTAGACCTTCCCTTTCACTCTTACAGGTACTCGTCTGTCACAAATCACTCCTGACACTCTTCTCCACCCACTCCATCCTGCTTGTACTCTCTTCTTCACCTCTCTTCCAAACTCACCGTTACTCCGAACTATTGACCCCAAGTATTTAAACTCATCTACCTTCACCACCTCTACTCCTTGCATCCTCACCATCCCTCTATCCTCCCTCTCATTCACACACATATATTCTGTCTTAGTCCTGCTGACCTTCATTCCTCTTCTCTCTAGAGCATATCTCCATCTCTCCAGGGTCTCCTCCACCTGTTCTCTACTCTCACTACAGATCACAATGTCATCTGCAAACATCATAGTCCACGGGGACTCCTGTCTGATCTCATCTGTCAACCTGTCCATCACCATTGCAAATAAGAAAGGGCTCAGAGCTGATCCTTGATGTAACCCCACTTCCACCTTAAACGCATCTGTCACTCCCACAGCAGACCTCACCGCTGTCACACTGCCCTCGTACATATCCTGTACCACTCTTACATACTTTTCTGACACTCCTGACTTCCTCATACAATACCACAACTCCTCTCTAGGCACCCTGTCATATGCTTTCTCTAAGTCTACAAAAACACAATGCAACTCCTTCCGACATTCTCTGTACTTCTCCATCAACACTCTCAGAGCAAAGATCGCATCTGTAGTGCTCTTTCCTGGCATGAAACCATACTGCTGATCACTAATCATCACGTCCCTTCTTAACCTTGCTTCCACTACTCTTTCCCATAACTTCATGCTGTGACTGATCAATTGTATCCCTCTGTAGTTACTACAGCTCTGCACATCACCCTTATTCTTAAAAATCGGTACCAAAACAATTTTTCTCCATTCCTCAGGCATCCTCTCACTTTCCAAGATTTCATTAAACAATCTGGTTAAAAACTCCACTGCCATTTCACCTAAACACCTCCATGCTTCACAGGTATGTCATCTGGGCCAACAGCCTTTCCATTCTTCATTCTCTTCATAGCTATCCTTACTTCCTCCTTGCTAATCCATTGTACTTCATGATTTACTATCCCTACATCATCCAACCTTCTCTCCCTCTCATTCTCTTCATTCATCAACCCCTCAAAGTACTCTTTCCATCTCCTCAACACACTCTCCTCATTTGTGAGTATGTTTCCCTCATTATCCTTTATCACCTTTACCTGCTGCACATCTTTCCTAGCTCGGTCCCTCTGTCTAGCCAATCGGTACAGGACCATTTCTCCCTCCTTAGTGTCCAACCTTTCATACAACTCTTCATATGCCTTATCCTTAGCCTTCGCCACCTCTCTCTTTGCCATACACCTCATCTCCTTATACTCATGTCTACTTTCTTCATCTCTCTGACAATCCCACTTCTTCTTTGCCAACCTCTTTCTCTGTATACTCTCCTGTACTTCCTCATTCCACCATCATGTCTCCTTGTCGTCCTTCCTCTGTCCAGATGTGATACCAAGCACCTTTCTAGCGTCTCCCTTACTAGCTCTGCTGTAGTTACCCAGCTATTTGGTAACTCTTCACTGCCACCCAGTGCCTGCCTTAACTCATCCCTGAACTCCACCTCACAATTACCCTTTTTCAATTTCCACCACTTGATCCTTGGTGCTGCCCTCACACTCCTCCTCCTCCTCTTCTTGATAACCGTCATCCTACAAACCACTATCCTATGCTGCCTAATGACACTTTCTCCGGTCACCACTTTACAGTCTCCAATCTTCCTCAAACTGGCCCTCCTACATAAGATATAATCCACCTGTGTGCATCTTCCTCCACTCTTGTATGTCACCCTATGCTCCTCCCTCCTGTTAAAATACGTATTCACCACAGCCATGTCCATCCTTTTCGCAAAATCCACTACCATCTGACCTTCTGCATTCCTTTGTTTAACACCATACCTACCCATCACTTCCTCATCCCCTCTGTTCCCTTCACCAACAAGCCCATTGAAATCTGCTCCAATCACCACTCTCTCACCCTTGGGTACAGTCATCACCACTTCATCCAATTCACTCCAAAATGTTTCTTTCTCATCCATTGCACACCCAACTTGTGGAGCATATGCACTAACAACATTCATCATTACACCATCAATTTCCAGCTTCATAAACATCACTCTATCCGACACTCTTTTCACCTCCAAAACACTCTCAGCACACTGTTCCTTCAGAATAACTCCTACGCCATTTCTCCTCCCATCCACACCATGATAAAGCAATTTGAACCCACCTCCGATACACCTAGCCTTACTCCCCTTCCATCTGGTCTCTTGCACACACAATATACCAACCTTCCTTCTGTCCATCATATCAGCTAGCTCTCTCCCTATTCCAGTCATACTGCCAACATTCAAAGTTCCGACCCTCACTACCACAGTCCTCCTCTCCTCCTGCCTTCGGCCATGTCTTCCGCCTCTTCTCCTCCTTCGGCCAACAGTAGCCCAATTTCCGCCAGCACCCTGTATGCTAACAGTACTGGTGGCGGTCGTTGTTAACCCGGGCCTCGACCGATCCGGTATAAAAAATTTTCTTGGTGACTACATGAAATGTTTTGGCGAAGTTTTACGCCGGATGCCCTTCCTGACGCAACCCTCCCCATTTATCCGGGCCTAGGACCGGCACAAAGAAATGCACTGGCTTGTGCATCTCCAGTGGCTGGAAAATAATTTGTTTTCCAGCCCTGCTTGCAAGGTTTCCTGGAGCAGAATTTCTTTAACTGTCTCTTTTGAAAGGAGGCAAACAGATCTATTTTGGAGATCCCCACAGCTGGATCAATTTCTGGAAGCACTCCTCTTGTTTAGCTGACATTTATGAGGGTCTGTCTGTCCTGGTCCTGATCAGCTTGTCTGCTATGATGTTTTGCTCTGACAGTATGTAAGAAGCCTGAAGAATCAAAATGAGCTAAGAAGCTACTTTCCAGGCTATTACGACGGGTCTATATTAGCAAATCGAAGGAACAGAAACGTGAATACCATTTCATAGACACATATGTGTCAAACTCACAGGTAAGTAAATGGCCAGATCAACGATTTGTTTCCTAGGGAAAAAAATCGGTTGGTCGTTGGTGTGAATTTGCTCTTTTCCCCACTGTAGTGCGATTTCGGAGATAGTATATTTTAGTTGGGGGAGAGTGGGGGGTGAAGGCCCCCACTTTATAATGTTTGTACTGGTGTTTCATGTGTAGTTGGCCTACCGATTTTTTTCCTAGGAAAAAAATCTATGATCTGGCCATTTGGTTACATGTGAGTTCGACACATATGTGTCGATGAAACAGTATTCGCGTTTCAGTTCCTTCGATTTGCTAATATAGACCCATTATAGCAAGTCTGCAAAGGGAGCAATATCTGGTACTCCCTTGCTTGTTGATGTACCGCATCACTGTGGCATTGTCTGTGATAACTAATGATTACTTGTCTGGATAAACACTAATGATAGCTTGCAGATGTCCCGGAGACCAGAGATTATTTAAAGCCTTTAAAGAATTGATCACTGCCAACATCTGTTTGAAACAGAGTTTCTTGTGGCTGTCCTACTAGTTCCACAAACCTTGCACTTTCATCTCTATATACAGTTCCTCGACCAAAGTTTGAGGCATCATTTGTGACAGACTAAGAACAAGGAGAAAGGGACAGGGGAGTCCTGGATTGAGACAGAACTGGTCTATTCACAATGTAGCTTCCTTCTTACAAGCTATGTCAGTGGAATCTGAAAAGATAAAAGCATGATAATGCTGATACAAGACTGATCTGAGGTACTACTGAATTTTTCAAATGTGAGGTCTGGCCAAGGGAATCATGGCAATCACAGAAGCCATGAAACCTGGAATCCTGAGAAATTCCCAGGCAGATGTTTGACAGTAGTTGGAAAAGCTCAGCTAAATTTCTTTATGCAGTTTTATATTGTCCAGAAGAAGCATAATCTTTCCTGGAGACACAGCTAGACATTCCAGAAGAACTATTTTGTGGGACGGGATGAGAGATGATTTTTGTAAGTTTACTTGAAACCCCAGAGTGAGCAAGACATTCTTGATTATCAAGAAATATAGACAGTTCTTGCAAATATAAAACAATTGTCCAAATATGGAAAGATGTGAATGCCTTGAAATCTGTAATATGCAGTTAATGGAGCCAGATATTTTGTAAATACCCGTGGTGTAGCCAATAAATCAAAGGGTATGACAGAGAACCGATAATGTAAACCAGCTATGGAAAACCTTAAGAAACTTCTGAATTCTTTACACATAAAAATATGATAAGCATCTTTTAAGTCTGATGTTACCATGAAACTGGGGGGGGGGGGGGGTTTAAACAATGTTTGAAGCAATAATATTTTGGATTTTGTAATCTTGACATACAATGCGAGAAATATGTAGAGTGACCCTGGAGTTAGAATATATAATAAGGGGGGGGGTGTGGGGGGGAGCGAAGCGCCCCACATATCATAAACATTTTACAGTATACAGATGCATTCTTCTAAGTGCAATGAATAACTATTACCAACAAACCATTATAGAATCCCAGTATGTGGGGGGCTTCACCCCCCCACCCCCCCCTTACTATATATTCTAACTTGAAGGTGACCCATATATATATATATATATATATATATATATATATATATATATATATATATATACACAGTGGATATAAAAAGTGTACACATCCCTGTTAAAATGCCAGGTTTTTTGTGATATAAAAAATGAGACCAATCAAAAGGTGCTTCAACAAAGTATTAGTTTAAGGGTGTGCACACTTATTCAACCAGCTTATTGTACATTTTTTATTTTTTATATTTTTTTCCTAACAGATTTGTTTGCTTTTCAATTGAATTGTACAGGTTATAGGTCACATTAAAAGTAGGAAAAGTTTTGAAATGATTTATTGTGGTCTCATTTTTTTATATCACAAAAACCTGGCATTTTAACAGGGTTATGTACACTTTTTATATCCAATGCAGTTGACCATGCCACAAAAAATTGGTAGAGTTTGAATATTATCTGGTGCTGACATATCAAGAATAACTGCTTGCTTAGACAGGTCTGGTCTTAAGTCAGTGCTGGTAAACACGTAACATACGTAACTTCTGGTAGACTGAATTTGCATTTTAGAGGAGTGAGCTTTAAGTTCATTTCACATGCTCTGTCTTGAACTCTTAAGGTTTCTGTCATGCTCTGCTTCGCCATTGCCTCCAAACAATAAATCATCTACTATTATGGAACACGGATAACCTGAAAACATTTGCTCCATTGCATGATAGAAGACTTCACTTGCAGAATTTATTCCAAATGGCATCCTCAAAAATCTATATCTGCCAAACGGGGTACCAAAAGTGGTTAGTAATGAAGATTTGCGATCAAGCATCACTTGCCAAAATTAACTTTTTGCATCCAAAGCAAAAAAACAGTGGCATTTGTATTAGGGCTGCAACCGCTTTGACTGTACATATTGGATGATATAGTTTCTTCAGTGCTTTGTTCAAATCTCTTGGGTCAATACATATTCTGATTTTGTCTGAGCCTTTATTGTGGGCTGCTACCATGGATGACACCCATTCAGTTGGTTCTGTAACTGGACAGATTACACTTTGCTGCACCATTTTATTCAAATGAGCATTGACTTTATCTTGCATAGCTATTGCAACTTTTCTCATTGGTCTGACTACTGGACTGACCTCTGAATCGAACTTCATACAATACACAACTGGAAGTTTGCCCAACTTGTCATCGAAAACATCAGCATACTCTGAGAAAATGGCTTCAGTAAAATTGGAATTAGCAGATGTGCTTACGTGATGAACTTCTTTGATAACAGAAAGCAGATTAATTCTCAAACTGTCTGTTAGACCCAATAATGACTGCACAGGTCTTCGAACTACATAGAATAAAAAATTGTAACAGTTCTTAGCCAAACAACATGAAAGTACTACTGAGCCTCCAGTTTGAATTTCTTCACCTCCATAGGTAAAAAGTTTTGCACTACTAGCCACATTAAGTTGTTCATTAGTTCTCACCTTAGCAAATGTGTCTGCTGATATAACATTACACTTTGAATCAGTGCCTACTTTGAGCTCAGTGGATTTACCATTGATCTGGACAGTACAAAACACTTTGTTTCTTGCCAATAAATTCACTGCATCTACCTTTTCACCAATTACTGATACACCATCTACATAGAAAGTGGACTGCTGCTATTCTACTTGATCAGTGTAAGGCTTACTTGATTTGCAAAACTTTTGAAAATGGTTCAATTTTTTACACTTGTGGCATTGCTGACCAAATGCTAAGCATTTTTCTCTTTTAGACTCAGGATTTGCACCACAATTGTGACAGTTAACAATTAAGCCAGATTTGGTTTTGCTGACTCACGCTTGTACTGCACTGAACATGTTCCTTTCTTAGAACTTGCTGGAGAACTACGTGGTTTCCCTACCAAACCAGCAGGGGCTGTGGCTGCCATGTGCTTAGGCCTGCTTCTGTTTGCCACGTGTTGCATGCAATCTACATTTGCTCTGGAGCCTGCTGAAATCATGCTCTTGTCACTTGCATACTTGTGTGTCTTTCTATAACTTTGTGGATTTGGCAAATCTCAATGGCTTTACTCAACATTAAGTCACTGTCATGAACTAAAATCTTTCTCCTACTGATGCCACACACAAGCCTGTCCTTTATTAACTCATCTTTTAAGTCACCAAACTGACACATTTTAGCCTTGTCTCTCAGGTCAGAAATGTAAGCTGCAAATGTTTCCCCTGGTTTCTGATCTCTTGTGTAAAACAAATGCCTCTCTAATGTAATATTTGTCTGGGGGGCTGCACATTTCCCAACAATATGATGATTTTCACCTTCTCTCGCATATACTGCTGGTGCATACACAAATGAACGCTCTCTATCAACGGCCTCTGACCCAGCTAGATTTAGCAAAATGAATGTCCTGGTGCGTGCATCTTTCTCAGAATAAGCTGCTTGTATAAAAATATCGTACTCTTGCTCAAATATTCCCCAATTGTCTGCAATATTCTGATCAAATACAAGTGGTGAGAGCTTTCGAAATCCATCTACCATATTAACATATACCAGTGAAGGGTTTTGCAAATATGCAGGAATACACATACACATACACATATGCCAATACTTGTAACCTTGTCCAATGCCACAACAAGCCTCTGAATGAATTTTGCAAAGTAAGTTTCTCGGGCACTTCAACACTCCTGAAACTGTCGTACAGCAAAAGTAATTTATAATCATTTTAAGAAACACCTCAAATAACTGAACTGTGCAAATGAACTGGGCAGAAGAAGATCGAAGCAAGAAACATTTTGAAGTAACTACACTTTGCAAATAAACAGTACTCAACACACTGAAACTTCCCAAAATAGCAGTACTTTAATTCTTTACAGTGCAAGAAACACTCTGTAATGGTGGCACTTGGCGAACAGACACACCCAGCACAAGAAACTTTTCGAAAGGGCTGTACTTTGACTGTACTTTACATAATAGTTGAACTTTGCACACAGATAAACTCTTCAGAATAAATGCACAGTAATAAGCACACACTGTAAACAATTTTACACACTTTGAGATACTTTGAATAACTTTAGTTATGCATGCCCTTGATGCAATGCAAAGTTGTAGTTATGCCAAAACACAACACTTTACCAAAAAACACGCAGCTGCCTTGCTTTATTTATGCTTAATGTGTCCTTTTTACCCTTGTTATATTCATTTTGTTCACTTAATCTCCTTTCCTACCCATCGTACTTTTCTTTTGCTCATTTTACTCTAAACATGCCCATTTTCTTTAAACACATTTGTTTCGCTTTACACATACTCATTTTGCTTTAAACATACTCATTTTACTTTAAACGTATTCATTTTGCTTTAAGCATACTTGTTTTCTCTAATATCTTAATCAAACATTTCGCTTCATTCATAAACCTTTTTGTGCCTCTCACTTGTTTAATAATGTAGTTTGTGCCCTTGTAATGCCCATTTTTACCTTTTTCTATAAAGTAAACTGTGCAAGTTTTCATTACCTTTGGTTCTTTTCTGGCTCTTTTTCATGCTCGTTTCTCTTAGTTTACCTAAACTGCTATCTCTGCACCTCATGGCTCCAAATATCAATCTCTGGAATCCTGGTTCTGACACTATGTCACTCGTCTTGTCTTGATATAACAGAAAAGTTTTAGTGAGTTCTGTTCAAGCAGCTTTATTATGTACAAACACATTACGATTATAGCTATTAACTTCAACTTAGGTAACTTATACACAGACTAACTACATTCATTCTCACATGCTTACTCTGGCTGCACTTTCAAAATGGCACTAGGTACAACACGTGCCCTCTATTTATACATGCATGTTCATCACTTGCTATGCTTCTTAAAGACATATACACACTGTGCTCTACACCCGGGAATCAGGCACCCAAGCTCGGCTATGCAATAAACCATCACCTGTAACTCCCCTGAGACTGATAAAATTAGTTTCCTTTTGCCAAATGAGGACAACCCTACAGCTACAGAGGATGTTTCTATCTCTTGCTCCTTAGTGGCTTTCTGAGGGGGTACAACAGAGGGATTCAGAGCCAACTATGAGAGGTTCAAGGCATCAGTTCTGGCCAAAGCACAGTCAACCACCGGCTACTGAGTCAGTGAAGGAGCTGAACTAACAGCAGAAGACATCCAGAAAACTTTCTTCTTCTGTTTGCGGGCAGGATAAGGAAGAACCAAGGAGCCAAAAAGTGACCTGAAAGATGGGTAATGAAGGCTGAGAAAGTCAGTAAATTCCTAACTGAACAAATTAAGACTTCTGAGACAGCAATTTTACTGACAGTCCCCAAAAGCACATAAGTTTAGACAAGCATTTAGTCTCCATATAGGTTTTGCAAATGAAGAATAGCTACAGTCATTCCCCAGAATAATGGAGGACCTTCCACAGACCCAGGCAATTACAAACCTATATGTCTGACAAGCCTCATATGCTCATTTGTTTGGATAATGTCATCCTTATTCAACCTGGTGGACTTTTTTGAAAAGGTCACCAAAGCAACGGATGAAGGCAAAATCACACCACATACCTCAACCTGGCCAAAGCTTCTGACACATCTACCCTGGGAAATTACCATATTGAAGATATGCCCCTAAGAATTCGGGATTTGGGAACTTATGTGGACAGTGGCCTAACTTTTGTCCTTTCTCATAAAAAATTCCTTCAGTAATGTACATTTTATTAAAAAAGGGGATTATGTCTAGATCTAGGGGTGTCATTGCCCCCCTTATTCATCCCTCATTGAACTAGTCATTAAATATAATGGCCCCTTTGGCAAGTATTAGTCAGAATACATCCAACAGCTGAAACTCCCACAGAGATACCTTACTAAAAGAATAGAGGGCTAAACAATATGGCCTACATGGACCGAGTCATAGCACTGTCACTATACTTGGTATCTTATAGACTGCTAAGAGGATATCTGTGTCTAAAACTCAAGGCATCCTCTGACCCAATACAAATGATTTTACTACACATCAACAAGTCAAATGGCATAAGAAATACTCGGTCTAGGAATATAAACTTCTGCGATATTAACAGAATGGTTTGGAAGGACAGGTATATCTCACAGAGGATACCACTATTCAGGAACAGACTCCCCATCCATGTAAAACAAAGCTCATCCCTGTCCATATTCAAGCACAACTTGAATCTATGGAATGGAAATAGAAAATTTACTCCAGGAATGCCCCTTGTATAACTAACAGACACAGGCAGCTCCTAAATGCTTTATCACATTCATGGGTCCTCTCAAATTACCTGTGGCATAATCCCATTTATTCTCATTAGGGGTAATATACAATTATCAACCATGAGATGGGTAAAACCAATCTAAAACCAAATGGGGTAGGTTTATTCAAGCACCCGAAGGGAAACTGGATAGCCTTAAAGTGGTCTACAAGGCAGCTAGCCTATATTTTCCTCTGAACTCAGAACGTAGCTCATTTGGGGGTCTTAAAAAGTTCATGTTTCTCGAAGTTCCATATTAAAAGGGTCTGTCACACATCCAGTTTTAGAAATTTTTAATTGATATCCATGGTAAATAGAAATGACTCAAAGTAATTTGTTAAAAGATCTTTTGGTACTTTTCCATTATCGGGGCAACAGTTGTAATGATAGCTTGAAAAGTTAGCACACAATCGCAATGATTGCTGCCAATACTATAAACATCACTTTATAGTATTGTGTGCTACCATACTAGGTTTGGAGCAGTATTGTACAAGTCATTTAAGAAAATTGCAGCTTCTTTCATTGCCGGTGGCAAGATGATGCTTTGACTTCTAATTGTTTGAGCACTACCTCAGTACTGTAAAATGTTTACTTTTATAGCTGTTTCCCTTTGTTTCAGAGTTGGTGCACTACCATATGTGTTACTATGTCTGTGTTAATGGTAGGACAATTTATAGACTGCCTGTAAAAGGCATTGTGGGGTTATGGGTTTCTATAATATCTGTCCTTAGTCAGCCATGTTACTGAATCAATCCTAACTACTGCACTGCAAAGTACTTCAAGTGATACTGATAAATAAATGTACACTGAAGTTCTTTTTGGGAGGGTGTTTTGTATCTCTCTCCAGGTGCAGCTGTTTTGTAATGCTGGGATTTGGAGATTTTCACAGCGGAACTTATGAATATGATGTTGAACAGGCTTTCCATACATTGTGGTTCTCAGCTTGCAAGACACAGCAGAACTAGCTTATGGGGGGATACACTTTCCGGTCTTCACATCTGCAGTCTGATCACTTCTACATACTGTTGGAATAGACACCTCACCGACTTTTTCACCTTACTTTTCATTCTGTCTAAGCACAAACTGCGGTGGACTGGTTGCACAGAGAGAATTACTTTAAGAAGATATTTAGGTAGTGTTCTGAATTCAGAGGACTTTCAGGCTTCCACAGCTTTTTTTTAAGGATAGTGTCTGCGATCACTGCGAGCACATGCTCATTATAACTGTTGCCCTGATAACGGAAAAGTACCGATCTTTTTTTATAAGTAAAACTGGCATATTTTAACCATCATATGACCTTCCTAGTTGAAGTTGTTAGTAAGCCGTTAGTATGTGTTCCACATTTTGCCCATTTGCTCCATATTATGAGGGCTAGTGTTCCACATTTTGGAGATGGGAGGTTGAGAGCTATGTATGAACCTATTACTTCAGCAAAAATACCTGAACAGTAATGAGAGTCCTCAAAAATATATTTCCTAGCATAAACAATAAATGTGAAAGAAAAAACATATTTTTTTCCTCAGAAAAATAGTAGTGGAAAGTTTTCCCCAGGGGGACTTACCCACCCAGTCAGTTCCATGAAGCTTGCAGATGAAGTGAACATCAACAATAAGAAAGCTCTGAAGCTTTTGGCCCCCTAACTGCTGCTTTTATGTGCCTCTGCTAGAGCCACTCAGCAGTTAGGGCATGTAGACGGTGCCCTGAAGCTTTGATATCTGGCCAGTGGTCATATCCTAGGCAGGATATAACTCATACAGCTTAGGTTATTGTAACTATATTCTAATGTTGAACATCAGTATGTACATAATCAATAAAATCATGTAGGAACACAATGCACAAGAACATAATTGGGATACAGAAAGATTCCAAAATAGTTTTATAAGCATTATTAAGCTAATTTCAACTGGAAAGTGGGAGTACAACAGGGTGATGTGGGGTACCTTGGATAATGAATGGGTGAGCAGATGGAATTAAGGGGTTTCACATCTGGTAGGGAGGAAGGGCAAAAAAAAGCTAGAAACAAATCTATAAAGTAAAATAATCTGCATTAAACGTGAAATGCATGTACAAAATTATATAACACGAACCCAGGACAGAGTAGGATGGAGGATATAAAGTCAAGCTGGATGAAGAATAATGAAGAGTGCAAAAGCAAAAGAGAAAATGAAAGAAGAGAAGGAAAGGATAACAGTATGTGCTGGACAAAGAAAAGTGTGAAATCCAAAATGATGCTGGTAAGGAATCAGATGGCTGAAGGTTTTGAAATAACAATAGGAAAACTGAAACAGAGAAACATGCTTAGTTAATATCTGTACCTGGATCCTAGAGTGGTGAAGAAGCTAGATGTGTCCTGCAGATTACCTGGGAAGAAAAAATGAGAGTAGCATGGCCTAATACAAAATGCTACATATGTAGAAGGTGACTACTGAGGTGAAAGAAACATAATGATGCATTCAGCACCATGTAATGCTGAAGTCATGAAGGAAGTAATACTAATCAGACTAGTTCATCTTCTCTGCTGACTGAGTGCCAGACAGACACCACAGATTGTAAGTAAGCTGCAGGCAGTGCTTTAGGCTCATGCTACTAGCACACATATTTGAGAATCACTGCTGTAGTTTACTCTGGAAAATGAGCACACTTCTGTACAAGTGCTGCAACCTCAACTTTTTACCCATATACTAAAGTTGGTACCACCCACCAGGGCTCTTAGGTGTCATCAAACATTTCAAGGCAACCTCTGAATTCCATCAGTCAGACTTGTGGCAGGTGACAAAGTAACTTCAGTCCAGGGTCTTGTACTATGCAACACTTGTGATCATGATCTAAGAAAACATGAATGATCCACCAGTCGTTGTAAAGTCCACAAAACAGCACCAAACTAAATCTTCCAACCCTTGTGCTGTCTTGATGGGACAATAAATTTGATAGATGTCTGTTGTATGCAAATGGAGGTTCCCACCATGAAGAAAAGTCAGATGATTAATGAAACTATACACTTTTATGTACACTACTGAGTATTTGCTACAAGCATTGTATTCTGATAAGCTGTGCCAAAAACTTTAACTATGGCCCAAATCATGACTTAATAAAGGCCATTAAGGACTGGCCCACTGATCTAACAAACAAATAACATTTTAGCTTCTCTCATAACCTTATTTTTAACGTAAACTTTAAAGCTATCATACTCAAATTTTAATTGTTTCTGTCTTCCCAATGGCAACTACATCAGGACTCTGCACATCACGTTTCAGCAGTAAAAAATCCAACCATAAACTTGTTGCTCTCACAGAAAGATAGCTCACTGATGAAAACAACTTCTTGATCATTGCCCATCTGGTAAAGAGCTAGCAAATGTCTTAAACAGTGGTGTTTGCAGGGTAGCAGGCACTCCCCCATGACAGATGGTGTCTCCTACATACTCACACACTCTGCATCTATCTATACATGTGCATATGTACATATATTACTATCAACCCCCTTAATTATATAACATCATTAATCCCATTTTCCCATTTGTACATGGGGGCCAGAGAATCATCTATACTACTGCAAATGTCTTAAACAGTGGTGTTTGCAGGGTAGCAGGCACTTCCCCATGACAGATGGTGTCTCCTAAATACTCACACACTCTGCATCTATCTATACATGTGCATATGTACATATATTACTATCAACCCCCTTAATTATATAACATCATTAATCCCATTTTCCCATTTGTACATGGGGGCCAGAGAATCATCTATACTACTGCAAATGTCTTAAACAGTGGTGTTTGCAGGGTAGCAGGCACTCCTCCATGACAGATGGTGTCTCCTACATACTCACACACTCTGCATCTATCTATACATGTGCATATGTACATATATTACTATCAACCCCCTTAATTATATAACATCATTAATCCCATTTTCCCATTTGTACATGGGGGCCAGAGAATCATGTATACTACTGCCACATCTTTCAGTTCAGAGACATACTCTTACCTTCATTCACATTTATGTCTGATTGTTGTAGGTGTTCTCTCACGCCTTCCACCCATTACCTATCCATCTCTTACCTGGACACCCTCATCTCCTCTTGCCTTCTTCATTTTTCCTCCAAATATTCTTTACCAAATTATAATCTGCTTTGCTGCCCATGTGACTAAACCACAGTAATCCATTCTCCTTAACCTTCTCTGTATTTGGGGGTACACTGGTTTTAGCTCTGATGTCTTACTTTCTTCATTTGGCTCATACTACGCATATTGCTGCCCATCTCACGTACTCTATCTCCACTACTCCAAGCTTCTTCAGCTGCTCTGCCTTCAATGCCCATGTTTCTGTGTCATACAGAAGCACTAGTTGCACCACTGTTTTGTACACTTTACTTTCCAGATTCTTTATCCTTCTTTTGTCATACACTAACTCAACAAATTGTGTCAGTTGGCTGCAGCACATATGATTCAAGATGTGACTTCTTCATTCAGACTTCCCTCCTGTTATACTACTTTCCCTTCTATATCAGTTTCCAGCCTCTTCTGATTTTCCCATTTGCTGCTATGACCACTGTCTAATCTGTAAACGGTTTCATCTCATGTGCCTTCAGTCATTTGATGAGGTTTATGCTCCCATTCAGAGTCTACTTGTAATACATCATCATCTGCATACAGCAGATCTGAATGGAGAGGTGATAAGTCAGCAAGCAAGGGGTAGTATTGCCAAAATGAATTTATCCTCAAGTCTTGGCGAGTACCTTCACAAGGTGGACCCTGTTCTCACAAAATCTCACCAAGACAACACCGATATATAGGCTGTATTTATATAGTATATATCATAGACAGAAGTAGGTTAAAAATTTAAAAAGATAGCTGGGTGCACAAGACCCAGGATAAAAAAAGTACAGTTTTGTACCTACCATAAATGTAGATGTCCGATAGGTATGCATCTGCAGTCATCACATATGGGTTGTCCTGCCTCAGGCAGCCCTTCGGTCGGCCAGATTCCAAAGTCTGGGCCCGGCGTCGGCTGAAGTCACCCCTTCCCCGACGTCAGAGCGCCTGGGGTATAAAAGTGTCAGTCGACGCCATCTTCCTCAGTTTTTCTTGCCCCAGATGCCAGGTGCCCTCTAAGGAAGGCTAAATTTGGAGAAATGCTATAAATTCCAAACATGCACTAAAATATATATACATATATAAAAACAAATACACCATAATAGATAACCCCAGCTAGCTATGAGAGGGGAATGTACCCAAGAAATACCACAGAGGGGAAGGAGGGAGGGTAAACCTGACTGCAGATGCATACCTATCGGACATCCACATTTATGGTAGGTACAAAACTGTACTATGTCCTTCAAGGATGCATCTGCACTCATCACATATGGGTAGAATACCATAGCCAATCTGGGGGTGGAGGATCTATGTAAAGGATGGTGTAGCTAAAATGCCCTGCAGGATTGCCGTAGCAAATCCTGCTCTGGATCTGCAATATAAAGGTAAGTTGTAATGCTTGGAAAATGTATGCACGGAGCTCCATGTAGCAGCTTCTAAAATGTCCTTGGTAGCCACCCCTCTTAAGAAGGCTGTGGAGGTGGCTGTGGCTCTGGTCGAATGAGGTCTAATGTTAGCTGGCACAGTTTTTCCATGAAAGGAGTAACAGAAACGAATGCAATACCCTATCCATTTTGAAATTGTCTGTTTTGAAATTGCTTTTCCTTGTGCACCAGCAGCATATGCTACAAACAACTGGTCAGTTTTTCTGTAATTTTTAGTTCTGTCCAAGTAGTAGCGCAACTGTCTGTGTATGTCCAGGGTGTGCAGAAGCTTTTCCCCTTTGTTTTGTGGATTTGGAAAGAAGGTAGGCAGGTGAATAGCTTGGTTTAATGAGACCCTAGATACCACCTTTGGCATAAATGAAGGATTGGTTCTCAATGAAACTCTGTCTTGATGAAAAATAAGAAATGGCTGTACTGCCATGAGGGCCTGTAACTCAGATACTCTTCTTGCTGAGGTTATGGCCAGAAGGAAGGCAGTCTTCCAAGAGAGGAACTGTAGTTCTGCAGATGCTGCTGGTTCAAAGGGAGGCAGTGTTAATTTTTCCAACACGAAGTTAAGGTCCCAAGTAGGCAGTGGTGGTTTCCTTGGAGGATTGATGTTTTTAATTCCTCTTAGAAACTGTCTTAGCAGAGGATGAGAGAAGACAGGTGGATCAGTATTGTACTCTGCTGAAATTGCTGAAGCATGAATTTTAATGGAAGAGTAAGACAGTCCATTGTGGAGCATTTCTGCCAAATATTCCAGGATATGTGCCATGTTCATAACTGTTGCATCTAGGCCCTTTGAGGTGCTCCAGGTGTGAAATCTTTTCCATTTTGATGAGTATGCCTTTCTTGTGGAAGGCCTGCGAGCTTCCATGATGATATCCTTCACTCTCTTGGATAGCTTATCCTGGTGATGAGTCAAGGTATTTTCCAGGCAGCTAGTTGTAATGTTTTCAGGTTGGAATGCAGAGTTTTGTAATTGTGCTGTGTCAGGAGAAGCGGCCATTGTGGCAGAAGCCAATGTTTTGTCCATGACATGCTCTTTAGCAATGGGTACCAGTGCTGTCTTGGCCAGTCCGGAGCTATCAGAATCACTCCTGGCTGCTCTGCCCTGACCTTCAGTAAGACCTTGGCCATTAATGGAAGAGGTGGGAATGCATACACTGTTAGAGTTCTCCAGCTGAAGGAGAGAGCGTCCACTTTCCATGCTTGTGGGTGGTATGTCCTTGAGCAGAAATTCTCCAGCTGATGATTGTGTGGGGAGGCAAAGAGGTCTATGTCCGGTCTCCCCCATGATTGTGTTATCTGATGGAAGATGTCTGGGTGCAGCATCCATTTGTGTGCATCCATGATGTTCCTGCTTAAGCTGTCCGCCAGTATATTGTCCTTTCCTGGTACAAACTGGGATTGCAGTTGTATATTGAGAGTCAAGGAAAGTTCCCATAGATTCATTGCCAGTCTGCAAAGAGGGTAGGAATGGGTGCCTCCCTGCTTGTTTATGTACCACATAACTGTAGTGTTGTCTGTCCTTATTAGCAGGTGGCCTTGATGTAGAAATAACTTGAAGGCCTCGATTGCATGTATCACTGCCAGCATTTCCTTTTGGTTGATGTGCATGCGTAGCTCTTTTTGTGACCATAGCCCTTGAATGCATGTTCCCTCCATGTGCGCTCCCCATCCGTGGTCTGAAACGTCCATTGTAATGGTTTGGCTGGCTATTGGTTTGCTGAAGGGCAAACCCCTGTTTGACTGGCTTGCTTGAGCCCACCACAGAAATTCCCTTTGAAGGCATGGGATGAGTGGTATCAAAGTTTCCAAGCTGTGACTGTGCTGAGTCCATAAACTCCTTAGGTACCATTGGAGTTTCCTCATATGTAGCCTTGCTTGAGGAATCAGAAGAATGCAAGAAGCCATGTAACCCAGGGCCTGCAGGATTTTCCTTGCAGTCAGCTGAGTTTGTCTTGATAGGTTTTTGAAGTAATCTGGTAGTTGGTTTTGTTTTTCTTCTGTGAGGAAAGCCATTTGAGTGGTTGTGTCTAGATCCGCACCCAGAAAAGTTATTCTTTGGGATGGTACCAGTCTTGACTTGTGAATGTTGACTGTATATCCCAAGGCCTGAAGAAGATAGATGGCATAATTCAAGTGTTTTAGCAAAATTTGTTTGCTGTCCGCTTGTATAAGGCAGTCGTCCAGATACGGGTATATTTGCATCCCCTGAAGTCTGCAGTGTGCAATTACTGATGCCAGGCATTTCGTGAATACTCTGGATGCAGTAGATAAGCCAAAGGGCAATGCTGAGAATTGATAATGCTCTGAACTTGCAAGAAATCTGAGGTGTCTTCTGCAGCTTTGTCTGATAGGGACATGCAGGTATGCCTCCTTGAGGTCCAGAGTTACCAGCCAAGACCCCTTGCCCAGCATGGGAAGGAGTTGCTGTAGAGTCAGCATTTTGAATTTTGGCACAATGAGATAAGTATTTAGTGCGGACAAGTCGAGAATAGGCCTCCATGGCTTTTCTTTTCTTGGAACAAGGAAGAGTCTGGAATAAAATCCTTGGCCTTGTTCTGCAAGAGGAACCTTTTCTATTGCTTTCATTTTCATTAAGTTGGAGATTTGTTTCAAAGCCTCTGCCCTTTGATTTGGTGGCAGGTCTGGCATGCATTTTCTTTTCGGTAATGTGTGGAAATGGAACCTGTATCCTTTGTCTATTATTTGTAGTGTCCATTTGTCCCTTGTAATCATGTGCCAATTTTCTGACAATAAGGAAAGCTTTCCGCCCAAAGGTGCTTCCAATTGAGCCCTGGTTGGCGGTGTCAAAATAAAGTCATTGAGTCTGTCCTTGTGCAGCAGTTGTAGGCCCTGCACTACCTCTCTGGCTGGGAGGCTGCCATTGACGTCCTCTGTAGGAGCCTCTAGCTTGCCCTCTACCTCTGGCACGCCTGTTCTTGCCTCTCTGAAATCTGTCTGTGTCTGGAAAGGACCAGTTCTTGGAAGGCCAATTTCTGCTGAATCTTGGTGGTTGGACTTGCATAAAATCTTTAACTGTTTGTACAGATTTTGCCTTTTCTTCAAATTTCTTTAAGACCTCCTGAGCAGTGGAGCCAAATAACTTTTGCTTTTCCAGTGGAGCATCCAGAAGCTTTGCTTTAACATGGTCTGGCAGAGATTGTTCCTTCAGCCAAGCATGCCTACGTATGACTGCACCTGTCATAGCTGACCTACATGAAGCTTCCAATGCATCATAACCACAGTGCAAGAAATGGTTGCTAACCTGTTGAGAGTTATGTACCAGAACCTGAAGTGATTTGCGATCTAGGGGTTCAGGTGAAGACAGCTTTTTATGCAATTCATCTAACAAATATTCTTGGTACTGTATCATATGAAATTGACAGTTTAAAGCCCTCATAGAAAGGGTAGCAGAAGTATACACTTTTTTACCCCAACGCTCTAAAGCCCTGGACTCCCTTTCAGAGGGGAGTGGATTTTTTGTAGTGACATCTGCAACCCCTTTAGGGTTTAGTCAGCAGAGTGGGCCTTGTAAAGGAAAAGATTTGATTCCGGGACCCTGTAGTACCTATCGGGTTTGGCAGGAGCCGGAGGGAGAGTGTCAGGGGTTGTGCTAGATTCAGAGTACACATCATCAATGACATTCAAAACAGGGAGAATAGCCAAAGTCTATGCTGAGGCAAATGCGAGAAGGTCCTTAATCTTTTCCTGGAATCAGAGAATTCCTGGCCCTGCCATTGGAAATGCTCCCTCATAGTGAGCAGAGTTTCTCCAAAAGACAGTTCTTCAGGAGGGGAGGCCGAAGGGATAGATTCCTCTGCATCTGAATCCTCATAGGCCGTAAAGGCCTCCTCCTGGTAGTCCGAGAGAGCAGAGCCATCAGAGGCCTCACCTGAGGAGAGGGGATCAGAGGGCTCAACCCTGGGCCTTTTTTCTGTAGGAGGTTGAGAGCCCCTGTCCGGATGAGGCTGAGAGCCCCTAATTAATGAAATAAGGTCCTCTGCTAGACTAAGGATCTGAGAACCTGTAGTGGGTCCCTGAGGGATAACCCTGGGAGGCATAGATTTTGAGTGTTTAGCAGCTTTAGCCCTAGATAATGCCTTAATAGACATGGATGCAGGAGGCCTGGCTGCACCACGTGCTGGTGCAGTTTTGTCTAAGGGAATGGTGTCGGAAGGTTCCTGGACACCAGATTCCAATGGAGGTTCAACAACCGATACAGTAGCGGCCTCCCAGGCCGAGGTTGTTGGTTGTACAGTTTCGGTGGACGGTAGTACCAAGGACTCGGTTTCAGCCGAGACACTCGCGGTAGGCCTGGCCGTGGTTTCAGCCGAAACCGCGGACCGCATGTGTCGGTCCTTGTCCTTCCGTTTCTTTATTAAATGTGAAGTCGGAGTCTCCGACGGCATTTTGTAAGCAAAACTAGCCCCAAAAAATTCCTCTGCAAACTCCGACCGACGTCGTAGAGTGCGTCGGTTGAAGGAAGCACAGGCGGAACAGGCCGAGACGTCGTGGTCTGGGCCTAGGCAAGGTAGGCAGTAAGAGCGGAAATCCTTATGAGGTATTTGTTTCCCACAAGTTAAGCAATTATTAATTTTATCTGACATCGGCTGAGGCAAGAAAGAGTCCCCAACGGGGTACTTAGCTTTTGAAGTCTTCGGTTTAGCTGAATTACAGGAGCTGGCCGACCGGCACTTGCGAACTGCTTCTGCTTCGGGCACCACGCGGCAAGAAAGACTGAGGAAGATGGCGTCGGCTGACGCTTTTATACCCCAGGCGCTCTGACGTCGGGGAAGGGGCGACTCAAGCCGACGCTGGACCCAGACTTTGGAATCCGGCCAACCGAAGGGCTGCCTGAGGCAGGACAACCCATATGTGATGACTGCAGATGCATCCTTGAAGGACATGTGTCCAGTCCTGGTAGGCACACTGGTGCTAAGACTGGAAAAGATGACAGTGTAGAATCCTCAAAATATGAAAACATTCCTATAACGAAGCCAGGCCAGGTACAGGGGGAGGATGGCCCCCTGCTATACAAGGAAGTAGTAGTCCACAAAAATCACAAAAACTGATAGGCCAAAGAAGAGCCATAAAGACCATAAAAGAAGGCAGCCCCAAAGATATCCTAAGAGAAATACAGGCAAAGGCATCCAGATATGGAAATTTTCACAATAAAAAAATAATATCACAAAGAGGGAATGTAGAAAAGAAGATTAGTAATGCAGAAGTTAAAAAAACAGAAGATGAAGTTATGGAGTACCTGCGAAATGAAAGATTTGGTATAGAAGGTCTAACACAGGTTACATCACAGCATGATGGAGTGATTTATTTGTGTTGCATTGACTATTAACTGAACTGGAAGTTTTGACTCTGTTTTTTTCAGTTAGTTCCCCACTCACCCTCCCTGGTTTTGTTTTGGTATTAATCTTGGTGGCTTTGAAACTGCCTGCCCCTCTTGTAAAGTTGTGTTTGGATACTCCTTCTGGGTCCATCTCATTTGCTCACTCAACTGAGTGCAGTGAGATCATATTCTGATTTCAGGCACTCCTACTGTGTACAAAGAGAGCATCTGGGAAAGAAAAAAAAATTGTAAGCTTGTTTCCTGCCTTTCCTGTAAGTGGTCTAGATGGTTTGTAGGCTTCTGAGCCCCCAAGCCTTTCTGTGTTGGAGGGAAGCCTTCTAGCTTAATTTTGTTTCTTAGAACTAGCCACTTTTCTACTTTCAGCACTCAAATCTGTTTCTTTGAACTCAGCACTTGTTCAGAACTCAGCTTTCCTCATTTGTTGAGAGGAAAGCAGTTTTTAGTACTTAATAAATAAGCACCTATCCAGGCATGTCTAAGGGTCAGCTCCCGGTGATTTCTCCTGTCCACCTGATGAATCTGGGCATCTTGGGGCAATGCAGCAATTGCCTCATGTACACAGACAACCCTCTCCTCCTACCATCCAACACTACAACCTGTGACAGATTCACTTATATAGCCAAACTGGAAGCAAAGTTCTCTTCACCCAAGACTGGACTAGACAGTCAAAAGGAGAAAGTAAACACTTGCACCACACCACATTCATCACATAGTCCCTCAAAACCTACACCACCAAAACGCACACATAGAAACACAAAACACACACCTACATTCACGGAGGCTCTCAATAAAAACCTGCCCAAGCATCAGAGACCTCCAAAGCAGAAACGCAAGCAAACTCCACCCCCCCAACACAACCCAAATGACACATAGCCCACAAACTCAGTGTGCCACTCAACCACAGCCCATAGGGCATAACAACGTACCCAACACTCTAGTCATAGGTGACTCTATAGTCAGGTACACTGATGTTCCATTCACCAGGCTAAACAAGGAGAAAGTTACTATCAGCTGCCTGTCAGGTGCCAGGATCCACCACATAACGCACGCACTCAGGTCACTCCAAATATGACAGTGTCATTGTCCATGTCAGTGTGAATGACCTGAGACGTACCTACCTGGACTACATGAAAAGAGAAATGGAGGAGCTCTCCAATCTTGTAGCCCAGGCAGGTATGACCCTAGCCCTGAGTAACATCCTGCCATCACCCAGAATGATACCACAATATAAGGACAAAATGATTGACTTCAACAACTGGCTAAGCTTCTGGTGTCATTCTAAGGGGATCCAGTATTTGTCTGCCTGGGAAGACATGATCGACAGACCAAGATGCTTTGCCAGAGATGGCCTGCACCTGTCGCCCTTGGGATTCTGGATACTGGCAAAGGCTCTTGCCACCCCTATAGTGCCTTTTCTAGGCAAGGTACAAGTGACAAATTCACCACCATAACAGGTACAAGCAAGCAAAATCTAAGGTTAATGCTACTCAATGCTAGAAGTCTAAACCTCAAAATGCACTCACTCGAGGCACTCCTTATAATGGAGAACATCGACATCGGTGCAGTGACAGACACCTGGTTCAAAGCTCCAGAGAGCACCCCAGCGTTACCAGGTTATAATTCATACCACACCTTTTGGCCACCTAACCCCGAACAAAGCACTAAAGGTGGAGGCGTGTCCATATTCATTAAGGATAGCCACACCTCCAGGCTAGTTGCACAGCATAATGCATCCGAGATTATCCAAGTGCAACTAACTCTGGGCAAGACTGCAATCCAAATTGTAGCTTGCTACAGTCCTCCCACCATGCCCCATGATTCCCATTCCTCATTTCTTGATACACTGGAAAGTATTAGGGTACAACCCAACACCCTAATAATGGGCGATTTCAACTACCCCACTATTAACTGGGAAGACTACTCATGTACCAACTCTTTTGCTCAACGTTTTCTGGAATTCATAAATTCCAACTCCTTGAATCAATTTATTCACACCCCCACGAGGGGCAGTAATATCCTAGACCTGGTCATTACCAACATGGGCAACCGGTGTTCCACACCAGAGGTCAATTCCTCGTTGGTCAGATCTGACCACAAGCTAATCACCCTAGACATCCACATCCCGACTCCATCCCCAATTAGGAAACCATCGTAAAAACTTCTCCAAAGCCAACTTCTTAAGACAGAAGTGGCAAACTTCATGACACCCATGCAGAAAGACAATAGAGGTACGACTGCTGAATCCTACACAAATGCACTTTATAAGCACTTACACGAGTGCATGGATCATGCTATCCCTAATAGAACCAAGATGCTATCCTCCAAAAAAAGGAGGCCAATCGGGCGGTCCTCTACCATAAACAAACTCTACAGCACAAGAAAAAACCTGCTGCAAAAAAGAGTAAAACCCCATGACTGGAGGAACTCAGTAAACCTCAGTAAGAAGCTGAGATCCCTCATAAAATCCTCCAAAGCTAGTTAAGAAAACAAAATTGCCACTGACTTTAAAGACAACCACAAAGCATTCTATAGCTATGTCAAGAATCTCAGTGGCAACACTCAGATCTGCTCTCAGTTAACGCACAATGGCACTAAATATACAGAACCAACTGATATTGCCAACATCCTGGCAGACAGGTTCAGTGCTAACTTTACCTCCCTCTCACCCCCTAGAGGGCCCATCTCTATACCAGAAGAATGCAAAGTTCCTGTAATCATGGCTGCACAGGTAAAAAACATGCTCTCCAAAGCCAGGAACACAGCATCCATGGGACCTGACAATATTCCAGGCTGTGTTCTACACGCACTACAGAATGAACTGGCACCCTACCTAAGTACCATGTTCAATCATAGCCTCACCTCAGGCTGTGTGCCCACTGAATGGCGCACCGCGACGGTTATCCCACTCCACAAAGGGGGAGCCACAACAGACCCCGGGAACTACCACCCCATTAGCCCGATGAGCCTGGTCTGCAAGGCCATGGAACGTATCATCATGGAACTCATAAACAAAGACATTGGTAATCTCCAAACTCTGGATCCTGCCCAGTTCGGGTTTGTAAAAGGCAGATCATGTCTCCTAAACCTGATTTACTTCTTTGAAGCAGTCACCAAAACCATAGATGAGGGTAAGGTGGTTCACACAGCTTATCTAGATCTCACCAAGGCTTTCGACATAATCCCCCACTCTGGAATTATAGATAAGCTCACTAAACTAGGTATAAATCCCTATGTCACAAGATGGGTTGCCAACTGGCTCACAGACAGAACCCACACTGTGAAAGTAGCAAACTCCGAATCCAACTTCAGACCAGTTACAAGTGGAGTACCACAGGGTTCAGTCCTGGGTCCTCTCCTGTTTGGTATCTACTTCTCTGAAGTACAGGCTAACACAGAAGGTCTTTGGCTAACAAAGTCTGCAGATGACTGCAAACTAGGAGCCATAATCAAAACTCCTAATGATGTGGAATTACTACAAAAGGGCCTCATTGAGACAGATGCCTGGTGTCAAAGCCATGGCCTGAAGCTCAATGCCAAAAAGTGTATTGTCATCCCCTTTGGTAAAAACGCTGTACCATTGAACTACCACATAAGTGGTAGTCTACTTAATGCTGAAAGTGTGATATGAGACCTTGGGACACAGGTGGATAGTAATCTCTCCTTTGATAATCACATCGTCACAGTGGTCAGGAAATTCTTCTATGTGGCTCACCTCATCACAAAATGTTTCTCATCCAGAAAAAAAGAGGTCATTGTTCCCCTCTACTCATCACTCATTAGACCCATTATAGAGTACAATGCTCCTTTTGGTATGTACCTCACAAGACATCTACAACAACTGGAAAGGCTACAGAAATACCTCACAAAGAGGATTACTGGCCTCAAACAGATGCCCTATGCAGACCATCTCAAAAAACTCCAGCTTTACTCTGTCGCATATCGCCTACTCAGAGGCGATCTCTACCTAACATACACAGCTATGTCAAACCCCGAGCGCTGTTGGATATGCTCCACTTAAAGAAATCCCAATCCCTCCGAGCTACACACTCTAGGGACCTAAACCTTGTCACCACAATAAATAGAACATGCTGGAGCGATAGATTCCTGTCCCAGAGACTTCCCATACTCTGGAACAGACTACCTATCTATGTCAAACAGAGCTCCTCATTAGCACTCTTCAAGAAACGTCTTGATGACTGGATGGGAAATAGGCAATTCACCCCAGGGATCACTTCTGTGGCTCTGCACGACAGGGGCGCAGGAAAATAATTTTCTTGGGTGGCGAAAGCAAGGGTACCTTTTTGGCTAGGCTTATATAGGCCCTAGGGCTAATAGCCTAGTATCTATCTATGAACCTATAAGTCTCTAAAGTAAGGAGAAGCAGGAAGATCAGGAGACATCTGAAGCAGAAGTATGGACATGGGAAAGAAAAAGAGATTTAATATGGTGTAATATTTATGCAAAGGAGAAAGCAAAACTAACCAATACAAAAAAGCAGCACCAAAGATATTTGAAGAGAAATGCAGGCAAAGGAATCCGACATGGAAAACTTTACAATACAGAAAATAAGAAGGCAAAGAGGAAAGGTCGAAAAGGAGATTAGTAATGAAGAAGTCAAAGAAACAGAAACTGAAGTTATGGAGCACCTGTGAAGTGAAGGATTCAGTGTAGAAAATCTAATTCAGAAAACACTTCAACAGGACAGAGCAATGGATATCCAAATTAAGGGGACACCGGTGGAATGGGAAGCAATTGTTCAGGTGCCATATGAAGATATTTTGGAGCCTTCCACAGGAAACCAGTATAAATGTTTACTTGAAGCTGGACAGCAAGGGAAGGAACAAGAAACTGTGGAAACTCTGACACAGTCATTGTTGAGGAGTGATAGGCCAGTGAGTTCCCATATGACAGAGCAACGGATGGCACAGGATGAAACTGAAGAGAATGTGTCACAGGAAGATACTATAGAACTTTCTATAGAATACCCGTAAGAAATGGAAAACAAAAAATGTGCCTTCAGTTTAGAAGAAAATGAGCTAAGAGAAAAGTTGCTTGATTTAATAGAAATAGATAGACATATTAAAATCAATGAAAGAAATAGACTGCAGAAGGTCAATAAAACCCCAAAAGTCAGAAGTTTGATAAAACAAATGAATGCAGTAATTAAGACTGTCCCTAGAGATCCATACGATATAACAGAAGTAAACAGGATATATTACTGTGCAGCTTAATTAATAACTGATAAATTGCTACCACAAAAACACAGGGTAGTAAGGGAAAGGAAGGGGAGAAATTGAATACCATCATGGAAGTATCAAACAGAGAAAACTATAAAGCAATTAAAACAAGAACTGTCACTGTTAGAAGAATACAGAGGAGGGAATAGATCAACAAAAATACTAAGAATAATACATATAATAAAAGCAATGCACAGTGTTAAAACAGACCATGATCTATCATGCACTATCGCAAATAAACTAAAAATGTATGCACATGCAGAAAACTTAAAAATACACAGATAAATACAAAGGAAAAGTACAAAACATGCAATTTACTGATGACCCAAAAACATTTTATAGAGAATTGAAAAACAAGGTAAAAGGAATTGAAAGACTGCCAAAAAAGAAGAAAAAGATACATTTTGATGACTTAAGTATCTATGAAGATCCTGTGGAACATAACAAAGATGCTAAATGGATAGAAGAAGTAAAAGAAAGAATAAGAAGTGTAAAGGTACAGGATATGAAATGGGATGAAGTAACAGTCACAGAGATTGAAACAAAGTTAAGAAAAGCCTCTAATTGGAAAACACCATGCCCAGATGCAGTACCTAACATTTGTTTAAAAGTATTAACATTTTTGCAGAAAGATTTAGCCATGAGTAAGAATTATTTATAAACTCACCCCGAACAGACACCACCCTGGCTAGCATGAAAAACAATGCTCCTATTTAAGAGTGAACCTGCCAGCTTCTCTAAAAATTATAGACTACTAACTTGCCTTTCGACGACGTATAAACTATACATGGGAAATGATGCCAACAGAGTTTATAGTCATTTAGAAGAAAACTCAATTACGGCAGTAGAACAAAAGGGTAATAAAAGAAAGTCATATGGAACAAAGCATCATTTGTTGATAAATAAAGTCATAGTGAAGAACTGTAAAAAAGGGGAAGAATCTAAGTACGGCATGGATTTACTACAAAAAAGCATTTGATAGTATCCCACATTCTGGGATAAAAAGAGTGGTTAAAAATATATAAGATGCACCCTACAGTGATCGACTACATTACAGTCACCATGAAACAGTGGCAGACCACTTTGCAATTAAGCCATGATAAAGGACAAATTATCATCTCAGAGATAAACATTCAAAGGGTAATATTCCAGACTGACTATTTGTCACCACTGCTATTCTGTTTTACCCTTAACCTAATAAGCTGTCTACTAAACAGCTTATGCCATGTCTATAATTTAGCTTCTAGAAAACAACAAAGTGTAAAGGACTTCTCATCTTCTCTTTGTTGAGGATTTAAAACTGTATAGCTCATCAGATGAGGAACTGAAAGTACAACTGCAAGTTGTCAAAACTTTTTCAGATGATATAAGAATGTCATTTAGTCATGATAAATGTGCAAAAGCAACCTTTAAAGCAGGAAAACTGCAGCTCCAAGGAAACATCAGTTTGGGATAAGAATGTGGTATAAAAGAACTTGAACAAGAGTGGGTGTATAAATATTTGGGAATTGATAAAGGATAAGAACAAAACGTGAACAAATGTGAATAAAACTTAGTAAGGAATACTTTAGAAGACTTAAATTAATCCTGAAAACAACGCTGACATCTAGGAATAAAATCCAAGCTATAAACCAATTTGCTATTCTTGTCCTAACTTACAGTTTTGGAGTGATTGACTGTAGGCCTCAAAATGTATTGGATAGATTAGACAGGAAAAAAAGAAGGATGGTTCATGGTCACCAAATGATTTATGAAAATCAGGGCATACCAAGATTATATATTCCCCATTCCGAAGGTGGGATGGGCCTCCTTGAAACTGACTGCATGTATAGATCTGCAATTGTGGGACTCCACACTTATCTGCTGACCTCACAAGACCCAAATGTAGTGAAAGTTTTGAAACATGGGGAGAATAAATCTAAGATGACTTCTCTGCTTAATCTAGCAGAAGCATATCGGCGTCAATCAGGAATGTAAATCAAACCAGAAGTAGATAAAAATCAGGCAGCAACTGAATATGCCAGAAAACAAAAGAAAGAATATAACGTGAAGGACCAGATGAGAAGCAAGAAATCTGAAAAATACATAAATATAGTTGCAAATATAGAAAACCTCTGGAACAACCTCATGTTGATCAGGAACGAACGCAGGAATGGTTAAGGAGAGGTGAATGTAAACCAAGAGATGAAAGGTTAATATTGGCGGCCCAAGACAGTTGGCTACATATATGCTGGTTTACAAAGTCCATTGAACATGTGGGAGAAACAGACATATGTAGGTTGTGTAAAACTGAACTGGAAACAATCACACACCTCGTTGCTGGCTGTGACATACTAACAGCAGAAGGATTGTATACTGAAAGGTATAATAATGTGGCAAGACTTTTGTACTGGAGATTGTGTAAACCTTATGGTACTGAAGTAGCTGAAAAAAACCTGGAAACATGAGCCACAAAGCATCATAGAAAATGATTAAGTTTACATCACACGGGATCACCCATTACCAACAGTTCACAAGACAGATGCTAGAAAACAGATATAGTGGTCCAGGAAAAGAAGACAAAAGTAGCATTTTTCATTGAAATTGCCACACCCAGTGACTACAGTGTCTTGCGTACAGAGAAACACAAAGTCATAAAATATCAGGATCTGCAGGCAGAAATGAGAACAATGTGGAAGAAAGATACCCAGACAGTTCCAACACTAGTAGGAGCAACGGGTCTTATAAAAAAGAATCTACAATACTATTTAGATAAGTTACTAAAATATGCAACCCTGTATGAACTGCAGGAGGAGTCATTACTGGGCACACTGCGGGTGCTGCTAAGAGCACTTCTGGCTGACATCAAAGATCAAAACAATACTAATTTCATGAACTTTAATCCTACTTTGACTTAGGAATGGGGTCCATTCCCGTCATGGTATTAGAAACCAAAAACATTTGGAGAAATTAAAAAAAAAAATAGCTTTGTTGATCTTTTCCCTCCAATTTGTTTGCTAATGCAACCCACCACCACTGAACCCTGATGCACACTGAACATCTATACCACCCCATGAGTCTGAACACTGTTTGCACTTGTGTCATTGGGTACTTGCACATGGCCTGTACTAATTCCACCAACAGTTCTCAGATTTTGAACTACTACAGGGAGGCCAAAGTCAGGGTTTTTGGGACCTTGTCATATGCTTTCTCCAAGTCTAGGAATGCCCAGTTGAACTCTTCTCTCACCTCCAACTTCTCCTCTATCTGTCTTACTGCAAACATTGGGTCAGTTATACTGCATCCAGATCAGATGCAGCAGCTAACTTGAACAGTCTGATTTTACAACTTGACATTCAATACAGAGAACACTTTACAAAACGAAAAGAAGAAACTAATGACCTCTCAAAGAACTGTACTGTGACTAGTTGGACTGTTACCTCAAATTTAACATTCATTTGGATGGGTGATATAAACATTTCCAACTGAATTAATACATTTCACAATCATACCTGGGTTCTTTCCCTACAGGGTGATGAATTCTGATGGTAGGTACCAGGAATTGGGATATCATCACAACTTCCCTGTCTGCGCAGGCACTGGATATTAAATGCTGGTTTTCGACCTAGGAGCAAAAAAAAATACTAGTTAAGTTTTTTTAACCAAACTCAGCAGATGATATAAAACAGGGCAGCATTTTCTTAGGCTACTGTTCAGGCGAGGGTGGTTTATCTGAATATATCTATAAACTTATTCATAGTTAAATCAAAATGTTACCCATTACATTTATCTGCCTTCATTTTGATTACTTACATGCATGCATGCATACTCTTACTTGTAAACGTTCAGAAACTGATTAGCTTAGATTTGATTTCACATTTCAAAAATAGGGTGCTGAATGGTTAGAGGAAATAACTATTTGCGCTCTTTAATCTGTAAACACACGCAGATGCAATGCAGAAACAGTAGGGTTACTGAGGCATATCAAAACAATGTACATGGAGTAAAAAATATTGTAAATGCAGGGATCATAAAATGCAATAATGCAGTGAAGAACAGCAGAGATGAACAAATTCACTTAGTTAAAACAACACTCAGATCTGTGAAGGAAATACTTAGATTTGGGGTGAAGTTGCTTATTCTAGCATCCTTATCATCTAGAATTCTGCATAAGGGTTAAAAAATGCCACTCAGTTGAGTTTGTAATAGTTCATCTCAAAAATCTACTAATTTTGACAAGCGTTTTGCAAGCATTAATATATTTTTTCTTTCCTGGCTATTTCATTATTGCTTTAAAATATTAGCTGGCTACATGGCTGTCAGCTTTATCACTTTATTTTTTATAGCTAGTCACGTTCTGACCTGACTGATCTAGGATTTCTATAATGAAATTCATCTACTTCCGGTTTCGGATTTGGGCTCAGAGAAAGTACAGCGTGTACACTTACCATAAAAGTAGATGTTCGAGTGTATTCACTGTTGCAGTCCTGACCTGTGGGATTTCCTGCCATGAAAGCCCTTGGCCAGCCCGACTACTACAGATAATTCTTTCCTCCTCCTAAGGCTGGCAGACACCCTAACCGACATCAGAACACTTGGGTCTATAGGAAAGCAGCCTACGTCATGAAATCAGGATTTCTTTTCTTTTCTTTAACTAGATGAGAATTTTTATATTATGGCCTCCTCTGTAAACTTTTTTTTAATCAACTATTGAATTATCACTTGTGACAAAGGCTAATTTACATTTATATAAAAGCAATCAAACTATACTAACAAGATCACATTATATTTCACTATATTGCTATATATCATATAACCTAAGCAATATTACGTAAATTATTCAATTCCTGCCCCCCCCTTTTAAATAAATAACATCTTTATTAAACCATCACTTACAACACAGACAATCATACATTTATATAAATGAAATCCAACCACACCGACACCATCCTAGTTTCAAGCATTTTACATCACAAACCATACTGACACTCCCAGCTGCAAACATTCTACATCACATATAATTTACCCAATCATTTTCAGTAAAACATTATATAGCCCATTTGAGTCCTGCCTTCTTTTACACCTCCCCGTATGTATTATTCCCACAACTTCCAGTTTTATCTATGTAGTTTGCTCCTACCCTTTTCTAAAGATATCAATTTCAGTTGTTTTATCTCTGTTAATATATTCACTACTTCTGCTATAGCTGGTTTACATTTTGATTTCCAGTTTGTAGTAACTGCTTTTTTGGCAGCCACCATAATTAGACACAACAAGGCCTTACCATCTCTAGGTAATTCTGTCTCTGTATCATAGCTCAGAAAAATCATCTCCCTCGTCACACCAATCCGCCCACCCAGCATCTCCGACAGTGCATCTTGCTGGGAATTATTAAAGTCTGCCAACTCACTGCACGCCCAGAAAATATGTTCCCAATTACCTCTTTCATCCTCATTGCACCTCCAAAACTTGCTTGCTGTCTACCTGAGGAAAAATTCTCTGGAGTCTACTTGGGGTATAAAAATAACTATGTAAACATTCCCAAGCAAAAATCCTAAATCTTCTAGATTTGTTGCATATTTTAGAGACATACATATATCCTCCCACTGTTTCTTTGTGAATTGCTTATCAAATCTCCCTTCCCAAGCCTTTCTAACATCCTCTGATTGATTCTTAAAGTTGTTATGCAATATTTTATATGGTCTACCAAGTATTCCTTTTTTAGTAACAGCTTCTGTTCTAGAAGCCACTAAAAACTCTTCCAGAGCTGTTTTTTTCATTTAGGTCCCCCCTATTTCTTTCTCTTTGCCTATACTCTGATATAAGTCAATGAAAGAGAAGGCAATCTCTAACCTGCAGTCCAAATAAATTATTGGCGTCTTACCATTCTATCATCTTTCCCTCTCTGGTTATTTCCTCCCAATACCTTGGTTCCTTTACCAGTTTTCTTCAATAAATTCCATACCCCTCTTGCCTATTGTCAGTATCCCTAATTGCATTCATCCCTATCAGCAGAATCTCCTTTCTCCATTCCCATGTCGGCTTAAGTTCTTAGGATACTTTCTGCTACTTTATAGATATAATATTCCTATGATTGTTGTTGTTCTCCTTAAAAGCCTGCATCCAAAATCCCAGTTGCTCCTTGTTTCTTGAGCTTTCCCCCTGTTTTGTCATCATCCCTTTCCACTTTGAATTATAGTTTTCTGCTTGTGCTATGTATAGCAGCCTTAACTACGTAGCTCTGAAATATCCCTTCAAATCGAGTAATCCCAATCCACCCTGTTCTGCTGGAAGAATCAGCTTATCCCAATTGACTTTTGCTGTCTTCCCCTCTGAGATAAAATCCTTCAGCTCTTTATTAATTGCTATCCACAACTTTTTCTGTGGTTGATAAAAATATGCCTGACTGGTGTGTAAGACTAATGGGGCTTGCATCTTACTATTTATATCCATATAACAAAGCTTCAATTTTCTCAGTTTTTGTATTATTTTTGTTTACTGTCTTCCCACACATCCTTAGCTGTCACACCAGAATCATTTTTAATCCATACTCCTAAATACTTAATTTTATCATGTTCCCATAACTATGGATATTGCTGAACCAATTTATATGTGGGTAAATAATTTACCCATATTGCTTTTGTTTTCGCTTAATTAATTTTGTATCCTGAAAAGATATGAGACTGTTTCAAAATGTTCCACAACACTGTAATGTCTCTTTCCAGTTTTGTCAGGTATAAAATATCATCTGCAAACCCAGCCAACTTTTTTGACTACCATAGCAATTATATCCTTGAATTTCTGAGCCCCTTATCTTCTTTGCCAATGGTTCTAAATATAATGCAAATAACAAAGGGGAATGAGGACACACCTGCCTGGTTCCTCTGCTCAAGCAGAAATTATCAGAGAGGACCCCACCCACTTTAATTTTCACCTCCAATCCTTCATATATCCTCCTAATCAACCAAATATTTTTTCAGGAAATGCAAATGCTCCATTGCCCTACTCATAAAGTCCCTGCTTACTCTGTCAAATGCTTTCTTTGCACCAAGATCCACCAACAACAGTGATATTTTCTTACATTTTGCTTCCCTCTGGATCATCATTGTTCTATGCTAAGATGACCTAGCGGTAAATTGCTGTGATTAAGGTATATAGCATCCCAAGTTCAAGACTGAGTATTGCTGATTATTTCATGCTGAAGGGATAGATTCCTGTCACAGAGACTTCCCATACTCTGGAAGAAGCTACCTATCTATGTCAAGCAAAGTTCCTCATTAGAACTCTTCAAGAAAAATCTTGATGAATGGATGGGAATTAGGAAATTCACCCTGGGGATCACTCCTGCAGCCCTGCTTGACAAATTTTAAAATTTAAATTAAATTTAAATTTAAAATTTGTTAGTCTCTCTAAATATGTCTTATTACTTCTTAACCACAGCTCCCTTTCTTTCATTTCCACCCTATTTTTAAACTCCACCTTAATTTTATCCCACTCCCTAGCTATATTTTCAGAAGTAATTTCTGTCCTCTTGAATAGCTCCTGAATAATCTCCACCACCCATTCCTTAAATTCCTCTCTTTTCAACAGATAGGTGGGAAAGCACCACTCTCACATTTTTATTTCATTACCGTGTTTTTATTTTAGTTACTATTGGAACATGATCTGAAATAGTTATTGGGTGTGTATCAAGACCTTCAATTAAATGCACATGTTCCTGTGAAATGTAAATTCTGTCTAGCCTAGTCCAATTTTTATATCTTGGTAAATTCTCTCAAAATTCCTATTACTGAATTCACATCTTCCACACCAAATATTTTCATAAATTTCTTCAAAAATCTACTCTCCTTTGTTATCCTTTCCCCTTCTGGGTCCCCCCAGATACATTTTCACTACTGCAAATCAAATTCCAGTCCCCACCTATAAGTAATATTCCTTGCTGAAAACTGATTATTTCTCACAGAATTTTCGTAAGCTAATTATAGAAGTTTTAGGTAGAAAACAAATACATGCCAGTATAATTTTATTTATTTATTTATTTATCATTTGTTTACCAGGATGGTCCAACTGGACAGCTGGTGTCCATTTTCAGCGGAGTCCTGGGGGGAAAAGCCCCAGAAAAAAATTGCAAAACACAGGTTACAAATATAAAAGGTTAATACAGTAATACAGAGGAATTACATACAAGAATAAGTGTACTACTCTATAGTCAAGTAGCACTGTAGTATACTATAAGCATGCAAACAATATTTGCAAAATGTAAAAAGAGAGAGGGTGAAATACAGTAGAATGTTTGAGTGGGCTCTCCATAAGCAGAATGGGAGTACAGAGAGGTCCTCCTGCAAATACCTTCCATTAGCAGATTGGGAGTTCAGAGAGGTCCTCTGCAAATACCCTCCATTAGCAGATTGGGAGTTTAGGGAGGTCCTTTGCAGGTACATAAATGATTGGTGTGTAGGTATGATTTTAACTGGGCTTTGAAGGTGGCTGTACATGTTTGAAGTCTGAGGTCGGGAGGCAGGATATTCCAGTTTTTGCAACTACACTGGTGAAGAGAGAGTTGCCCGAGCTATTTATACATTGGAAACTTTCTAGGAGGGCTTTGTTGGTAGATCGTAACTGCCTGTTAAGGTTGAAGAAGTTTATGAGGCCGGACAGACCAGGGTTTTTTCAGGATAGTATAGTACAGTATTTGGCGTGCCAGGTTGAATTGGTGGTATTGTAGTAAATTTGGGAATTCTAACAAGTGCAGTTTGTTCAGGGATTGGCAGTTGTGGGACCGTGATCTGGTGTTGGCTGCGAATCTGGCGATTTTATTATAGCATGTGGAGAGTTTGTTAAGGTCAGTTTTATTTAGGTTTGTTAGTACTGGACATGCATATAAGATAGTTGCTAGCAGGTGGGTTCTGGCTATGGTGATTCTAGCTCCTGAAGTTAGGTATCGTTTACAGCGATATAGAGTCCCTAGCTTTCTGTGGACTTTGGCGACAGTGAGGGATATGTGTTTGTTGTACTTTAGTTGTTGGTCAATGGTGAACCCAAGTAACTTAGCTTCTGGTACTGGGGTGATGAGTGTCCTATTACCTGATGACATGGAAAAGGTAACATCCTGAGTTTTGGTAGGGTGGAAAAGCAAAAGCTGTGTTTTCTTTGGGTTTAATATTAGTTGGGAATTACTGAGCCAATATTCTATGTCAGTGAAGGATTGTTGGGTTTTTTGTTGTAGAAGTTTAATGTTGGATGCGGAGCAGATTAGGGTTGTATCGTCGGCGTATTGGACAACTTTGGCACCTGTAGTTGCGGAGTGGAGTTGATTTGTAAAGATGTTGAACAGGAGAGGGCCTAGGATGGAGTCTTGGGGTACACCAACTGTGACTGGTAATGGGGGGATAGGCAGTTAGTCCATTTGACAGATTGATGGCGATTGTCCAGATAGCTTTTAAACCACTGTATGGAGGGGCTGTCAAGGTTGAGACTGGTGAGGCAGGTTAAGAGTTTATTGTGGGAAACTGTATTGAAGGCTTTGGATAAGTCTAGAAAGGTGGCAGAGACAAGATTACCCTGGTTTCTGTATGTGTTTATTATGTTGGTGAAGTTAATTAGAGTGGTGGTGGTGCTGTGGGATGGACGGATCTGCCATTATTATAGCAATAACCCACGCCTGGGTGTGGGTAATGCTAAATTTACCCACGGTTGGCGTGGTTTGGTCCCGAGGGCGAAGCCCGAGGGACCAAACAAAGCCAACCGTGGATAAATTTAGCATTACCCACACCCAGAAGTGGGTTATTGCTATTATACCATGACATTATTTAAGAAAAGAAACTATTACTTTTCTTAAATAATGGCATAGTATAATGCCTGTTTACTGCCCTTCCTCAGATGTCTGCCATCCGCAGTTCTGATGTACTGCGCGCGCAGTACATCAGAGTTGAGCAAAAAAGCGGAGAAAGCAAGATCACCGTTGCTTTTTAGTTTAAGCTATGTTAAATGAGTTTAACATAGCGAGACAGTTTAAAATAAGCAACGGACATCTCCGTTGCTTATTTTAAACTGTCTCGCTATGTTAAACTCATTTAACATATAACACTAAAAAGCAACGGAGATCTTGCTTTCTCCGTTGCTTTTAAACACTGTCTCGCTATGTTAAATGGGTTTAACATGGCGAGACAGCTTTAAAATAAGCAACGGAGATCTCCGTTGCTTATTTTAAAGCTGTCTTGCCATGTTTAACCCAATTAACATAGCGAGACAGTGTTTAAAACGAAGAGTTATACTAATGGAAAAAAGTCCGGGCGACCGGACCTTTTTCCATTAGTATAACTCGATTTACAATGGGCACGCTGGCCAATCAGCGTGCACGTTTTGGGGGGATCATGGTATAATATCTTTTTTATCTTCTTCTACCACTATTGGAGCTTCTCTTGCAATTAATATCATAACTACTATCGAAAAACTACTACCACCATTTACAACAAAAAAACATAACAATCCTCGAAAATTCTGGGCTGGATTAAATAAGCTACTTCACCCAAGACATACTCCTACCCCCTCTCCTCTAACTCCTAATAAGGAGTCACCAGAAAACAATGCAAACTCCTTCAATAGCTTCTTCACAGAAACTATCAAGACCCTGGCCAGCCACCTCGTGTCCCCCTTTTCCTACCTGGACAATGAGAAACCTAACACCACCCCCTCCTTTAGCTTCCAACCTGTTCCTACCTCTCTCATCTGTTGTCTTATCAAAAAACTAAAGCCCACCACTCTAGTTGCTGACCTCCTCCCAACAGAATACTTGCAAAAGGCTGCTGACATCATAGACTACCCAATTTCAATACTAATAAATAGAACATTATCCGAAGCTTCTGTCCCATCAATTTGGAATGTTTCTCATGTTATACCATTACATAAAGGTGGAAGCTCTACATAACTATCTAATTACAGACCCATCGCTATTCTATCTCCATTAGCTAAAATAATGGAAAAATGTATCCATAAACAACTTATGAACCACCTTGCAGAAGGAAAGCTACTGGCTGTATCTCAGCACGGCTTTAGACCTATTCACAGCACCACCTCAGCTCTTCTCTCCTTCACCAATGTAATCAACCATAACTGTAACAGTAATCTACTCTCTTCTGCTCTCTTTCTTGATCTATCTAAGGCGTTCGACATGGTCAACCATCAGTCACTCCTACAGACCCTAACTATTTTCTCCCTTGACTCCCACTCTCTACTATGGTTTCAGTCCTATCTGGATGCCAACAGGCAGTCCTATGGCAAGAAAAGCTATCATCCTGTCTACCCATCCCCTTAGGAGTCCCTCAGGGATCAATACTAGGACCCCTTTTATTCACCATGTTTATTAATAACCTGCACACTGTTATTCCCAAGGCTACATGTATTCAGTATGCAGATGACTCCATGATGATCTGTTCTGCCTCCTCTATGCTAGGATATGACTTACTGCTGGCGTGAAAGAATAACACCTGGCTAGTTATGGAATTGGAGCAGCCAAGCTGTCAACTTGAGGGAGTGGATGGACGGATGGAACTCTCCTGAAGTGTGGGTCAGAAGGTCTGGAATTGGATCCAGAATCCAAGATTCCTCCAAGAGGTGGGTTTGTAGAAAGGAAAACCAAACCTGACGAGGCCAGTATGGAGCAATGAGGATCATCTTGCTTCTCGACCATTTGGCTTTCTGTAACTCCTTTGGAATGAGTGGGAAAGGGGGAAAGGCATAGAGTAATCCCGAGGGCCAATCGTGAAGCAGTGCATTCCTGGGTGACTTCCCCTTTGGGGGAATTAGGGCAAAGTAGTTGCTGCATTTGGTATTCTTGCGAGTGGCAAAAAGGTCGCAGCATGGCTGGCCCCATCTGTGGAAAATTATCTCCGCAATCTCTCTGTTCAGGGACCACTCATGAGGTTACAGGAGAGTCCTGCTGAGTATGTCCGCTATCACACTGGATTTCCCCGGGATGTGCATTGCAATTGGAAAGCATTGAGAAGCAATCACCCATTGCCAAACTCTTAATGCCTCTCGATATAGGGGGTAAGATTTGGTTCCTCCTTGTTTGTTTATATACCACACAACCGACATGTAGTCGGTCTGAATTGCAATTGTTCCTAGAGGGAGAGAGTCCTGAAGTGCCTGCAGCGCATAAAGCACCACTCTCATCTCTAGGATGTTGATATGCAGATGGTTCTCGTGGTCCTGCCATAAACCTTGAACTCCTCTTCCCAGATAATGACCCCCCCCCCACCCGATCTGGGAAGCATCTGTGGTTAACACTGCCTTTGGTTGGGGAAACACAAAGGGACGGCTTGGATACAGCTGGTCTGTCTGAAGCCACCAAGTTAAATCTCTCTTGAAGACTCAGTGATGTAGATCGGATGTGAAAGAGGGAGATCTTGCATCAACCACTGTGCGAATAAAAGCCATTGTAGGAGTCTCATGTGTAATCAGACTAAGGGGACCAGCAGAATGGCAGCAGCCATGGTTCCCAGGGTCTGTAACACTTGTCTGGGCTGGGCTTTCTTTGTTGAAATCAAAATTTTTACCTGTTGATGCAGGGGAGTGGATTCGGTCTGGGGTGAGTCTTGCCGTCATGTCTCTTGAGTTTAACTCTGCACCTAAGAAGACAATATGTTGCGACAGTAACAAGGCAGATTTTTCTTGACTTATAGTGATGCCCAGCTTGTTGCAAAGAAGAAGGGTTTCGTCCCTGGCCTGAGATAGTAGATGCTTGGTGGAAGCGGTGAGGAGCCAGTTGTCCAGATATGGAAACACTTGGAATCCCTGACATCCTAGGTGAGCCATGACCACTGCCATACATTTGATGAATATTCTGGGGGCTGTAGTGAGGCCAAAGGGCAGGGCTCGAAATTAGTAGTGACTGGCTCCCAGCCGGAAGCGCAGATACTTTCTGGATCGCCTGTCCATTTTTATATGGTAGTACGCATCCTTGAGGTCGATAAAGCACATCCAGTTGTCTTTCTCTATGAAAGGGAATATCGACTGCAGGGTTACCATCCGGAACTTTGTTTTCTTTACAGATTTGTTTAATCTGCTGAGATCTAGGATGGATCTCCAGTCCCCTGTCCTTTTTGGCACTAAAAAGAACCTTGAGTAAGTTCTGGATCCTATCTGGTCTGCGGGGACTTCCTTAATGACTCTTTTGTCTAGCAACGATTGAATCTCTAGTTACCAAGTCCTTTTGCGTGGGTGGAACGTCTGGTAAGGACTTCTGTTTTGAAAGGGTGGAAGAAAAGGGAATGAGGTAACCTCTGGATATTATCTCTTGTACCCATTTGTCTTGGGAAATTTGTTGCCAGGTGTTTGGGTACAATCACAAGTGACCCCCCCCCATTACCTCCACAGAAGGACAGGCGGGGTCTCCTTTCAAGAGTGCTGGTAGGGCCTATCAGAGAAGGTTTCCCTGTCGCCTTGATTCTGCGGACCCCCTCTGCTGCGAGGGTGGCATCTTCTATTATAACTTCCCCCTCTGCCCCTGGGGGAAGAATCGTCACGTGCGTCTGAGAAACCTTTTTGGGGTTTTTGGGGTTTGCGGAACCACATTTTCCCACCCTTTAGACCTTTGGGATAAGGTCTGGAAGGGCAGAAAAATGGACTCCCATGGCAGATAAGGTCTTCCTGTCCTTCTCGCACCTGGTTAGTGTCTCTTTTACCACAGGTCAAAACAAGGCTGAACCATCAAAAGTGGTGTTGGTAAATGAAGACTTGAAAGGGTCAGCAAAGTTACAACGATGCATCCAGGAATGTCTCCTGAGAGAGATTCCTGATGCAGCTGCTCTACTCGCTCTGTCAGCTTCACAGGAGATTAGCCTCATGGAGGGGTTCGTGATAGAGGTAAGAGTGGCTAGCTGTGGGGATACCTTGTCTGTGGACCCTACAGCTACTGCTCCTTGAAGGGTATCTCCTAGTTCTTTGATGAGATCCCTTTGAAGTCTAGTGAAAAGGGATAAATAGTTCAGTGACCGCAAGGTGAAGGTCACTGAAGAGAACATGTGCTTGCCATGCCTATCCATAGTCCTAGAGTCTTTATTAAGAGGATGGATAGATGAAGAGGTTTCTGACAATTCCTTCTTCATGGCCACAACTACCACCACCATGGCATCTATGGGAACTCCTTTTGTTAAAAATTCCTTTTCTTTAGGGGCCGTAATAAATTTGTTTGGCCTTCTCGGAACAGGCTCCACAGTGTCCGGTGAAGTCCATGCTTTCCTGGAAATGACCTCTAACAACTTGTCATAAGGAGGAGTCACCCAGGAGGTGGAAGGGTGAGATCTAAAAGCCTCCAGGTATACTGAATCCATCCTCCGAAGGGTTGATGGGCTGCCAATCACCCCTCTGTTTCAGGATTTCCAGGATGTTAGCAAAGGAGACATCCTCAGAGAGGGATCTTGGGGACCCTTTAGATTCATCCAAGTCAGTATCTGAAGTGACTGACTCAGGGGAGTCAATGTGCTTCCTCTTGCAAAGCCTCTTCCTGGGAACATCCTCCAAGGGATACTCAGGAGAAGTCCCAGAAGAGGGGGCACCACCAGTGGTGGTCACCTGGGGGTCTGGATCTCTGCACTTAGGAGGGGGTGGAGAAGAGATAGACACAGGTACCTGGTGGGGAATAGGGAGTGGATCTGAGAGCAGTACCGTCTGAGGGGACAGCATCCTCTCTGCTTCCTCGAAAGCACCCCCACCCGCTCCAGAGAAGCCCTCCGCACCAAGGATGCTGGAGATCGGCTCCGAGGGGGAGGAGGCTGTTTCGAGCCACAGCTAGACGCTGAGCTCAACCGAGCTGAAGCACCAAGAGGGAGAGTCAGATCAGAAGACATACCACATGACTCTCACCCCCGGAGCCGACCGGACAGCATCAGCTCCCAGATGTCTCGGCACGGGAAGGAGCCGAAGACACCAGAGCTGAAGCTGGAACCGAAGAAGCCGCCAAGAGTCTCGGGGCCGACAGTTCCACTACAATCTGATCCATACCCTCTGGCTCCGAAGACTCTAGGGTAATCGGAGGAGGAATCAAAGAAAGTGGGGCGGAGACAAGCGGCTCAGATGCCTTTGGGCCCAGAGGCGAAAGCAATTTAGCCAGGGCCAGTGTGCGTAACAATCTCTTCACCACCCGCTCTACATCATCATCTGAAAGACTCCAGGAGGAGCGGGTGGACAAAGAGGGAGATCTCCTAGACTCCAATGTGGGAGATCTCAAGACTGGTGACACCACCATCAGTAGAAACCTCAGTTGGCTCCTTTGACATTAATGGCACCAAAGAGGTTGGTGATGCACACTTGTCGGAGCCGACAGCCCTCGGTCCTGAAATCTTTTTGCATTGCTCTGAATCTGGAGTGGAAGCTGGCCTCTTTCTATATGACTTAGAGCCCTTATCCAAAGCTTGCTGAAAGGGAAGAAGACCTTTGGCCATCAACTTAGTTTTACGTTCCTGTAGAACTCTACTACTGAAACCGTGACAAATAGTGCAAGAGTCTTGCAGATGTATGGCACCAAGACAGTAAACACAATTAGTGTGCGCATCTGTCAACAGCATCTTTCCAGCACACTCTACACATATTTTGAACCCAGAAGGCCTATGCTCCCTGGGTTCTTTAGAGGAGTCTTTCGAACTCTCCTTAGACATTATTTAGACCAACAATAACAAACTACTAAACTTTTAAAACTTTTTTTTTTTATTTGAATAGAATCCTCTAACTGAAATGGATTCTACTGAAAAGGAGAAAGGGACAGAACCCTCTAACTTAAACGGGTTCTGATTTGGGAGATAAACGGCCCTGAAACTT
>NC_056741.1:740524626-740539626 GCF_019279795.1 Protopterus annectens | reverse complement strand
ATACATTCAAAGTATCAAACAGCTTGAGCTGAGCTGCCTAAAATACAAGTTTGTGCACAAAGCCCTTCAGAGCTTTCCTGCTAGCAGAGAGAGGGAGGCTGAGCACTGAAAGGACAATGTTTAGAACAAAATAAATAAATGAATAAGAAAACAAACAAACAAATAAATAAATGTCCATACCTTGGTATAAAAAACACATGAAAAAACAGAGAGAGGCTACTGTAACAGTGATCATTCGAACATCTACTGTTATGGCAAGTGCAACTTAACATAACTTGTACTGCGTTCATCATACTGTTCACTGCTGCAGTAGCTTTAACTATATGTATAGATTACCATAGCTAACTATATTTGGAAGGTGGAATGAGAAGGGTCCAAGAGCCCCTGAAGAATGGCTCTAGCAAAGCTTGATCTACACCTAAATAAGGAAGCAAGCTTAAAGTTCCTGTACAGAGGACCAAGTAGTAACTTCTAGAATACTTCAGGAATCCAACCCTTTCCAAAAAGACACAGACGAAGCCAAGGTCCTGGTAGTATGGGCCTTGACAATGCCTGGCATAGATTTGTTAGTGTGAGTATAACTAAAGGTAATACCTTCCACAACCATATTTGTAAATAGTCTGTTTTGACAGAGGTTGTCTCTTCTTACATTCAAAATAAATCAACAATTGTTTCGAAGACTTGAAATATTTAGATCTGTCAAGACAGCACCTGAGTTGTTTTTTGATATCCAAGGTAAGGAGTATCCTTTCTCCCTCATTTTTTTGTTCAGTCAAGAAAATGGGGAGATTGATAGCTTGGCTTAAAGTAAACTTGGATACCACTTTAGGCTTGACTAATCATAATGGCTTGCAACTTTGATACCCTTCTTGGAGGTCAGAGCAATCAGTAAAACTGTTTTCCATATTAAGAACTTCAAGTCAGCCAGATTAGTTGGTTCAAATGGAGCAAGTATTACCTTCTCTAACACAAAATTAAGATCTCAAGGAGAGGCCTCTGGTTTTCTAGGAGGCCTCTTATCCAAAACCCCTTTCAAGAACATTTTAACATGAGACAGCACTGAAAGAGGATGATCCATGGGCAGACAAGCTGAAATGGCTGATAAATGAACCTTGACAGAGTAATAAGAAAGGTCAAAGTAACTCACAAAAATATTGTAAAACCAGAGCACAACTAGCCATGAATGGGTGCTAGTTATGTTGCTGCTATTAACTAGAAAATCTTTTCCATTTGCTAATATATGATTTTTAATAGCAGGTTTCTTGCCTCTATTAATACCTGCTGTACACCCACAGAAAACAGGTGCCTAAAAGGAATTTATCATACATGCATTCAACTGAAGATGCCTGATGCCAGGGTGACTCAAATACTGCCAGTGTTGTACGAGTAGTTCCAATCTGTCAGGAAGCTTGTAGTAACAGTCCCTGGCCATTTCCAGAAGAAGGGGGAAGTATGGCTGCCTGGGTCAGAAAGGAGTCACCACAATGATCTTGGGGGATTCCTTCTGAATCTTCAGAAGTATGCTGGATATTAGTGGAAAGGGTAGAAAGGAAAACAGGAACATTCCTGTCCAAAGAAAAGAAAAGGCATCTGTCTTAAGGGCTTTATAGTATGCAGTCCTGAAGCAGAATTTTTCCAGCTGATTGTTCAGAGAAGAGGTAAAGAGATCTACTTGAGGAACTCCCCACACATGGATAAAATTTTAGAAGACCCTCTGATCTAGTTTCCATTTATGAGGCTCTGCCCTGGCCCTGCTTAGCTAGTCTGCCACATAAGTTTGCTCTGGCAGATTGTGGGATGCCTGTAGAGTGAAAATGAGCTGTGAAGCTATATCCCAAGCTAATATGGCTTGTCTGGAAAGGGGGTATGACTTGGTTTCCCTTTGCTTGCTGATGTACCACATAACTGTGGTAGTGTCTGTAGCCATTTAAGGAGGTATTGGGGACAAGGATGGTGCAGATAGTTGAGTGCTTTGGCAAGGGCAAGCATCTCCTTAATATTTATTTTGCTTGTATGTGAACTACGTCTCCCACCCACATCCTCTGTAAGTTTATTCCTCCTAAAATGGCTCCACAAGCAATGTGCACAGTGTCTGTGATGACTGCTTTAGAGCACGGAAGGAGAAGGGCAGACTCGGATATAAGGATATCTGTTGTCTCCACTAAATGATTTCTCTTCTGACAAACCCCAGCACTGGGATTTGAAAAGTTAAGGGATGCTGATTGTGGGATCAAAGGGATTTCAGATACCCCTGCATATTTCTCATGTGGAGTCTTGCCAGAGGTATAATGAGAATCACAGATGCCATGACACCCAAAATCCTAAGATATTCCCTTGCCGTGACCAGCATCTGAGTGGAAAACCTTAGAAACAGATCTAAATAAAAATCTATTTTTTTATCCAGCGGAAGAAAACCTCATTGAACTTTCATGTCTAGTTGACATCCCAGGAACACAATCCTGTGTAAGAGTGTCAAGAAAGACTTTTAAATGTTCTAGAATTCCACCTTGTGCAACAGATCACTCACCAAAGACAGAGACAGAGAGATTCCTTACACCTTAAAAAAGACTCTACAAAGATAAGCAAGTTATCTAAATACAGAAATATGTGGACATCCTGTATCCTGAAATGAGATATAATCAGTATTAGATCCTTTGTGAACACTCTTGGTGCAGTGAATTGTCCAAAGGCTAAGGCAGAAAACTGATACAGTGATCCAAATGAACAAAACCTTAAACGACATCTAAAGTCTGGATGAATAGGGATGTAATGATAAACATCTTTTAAATCTAGTTTTACCAGGAAACTTGAAAGAAGAAGAGGTAAAAGGTTGTGAAGTGACAACGTTTTGAATTTGGATACTTTCACAAACAGGTACAAGCACTTTCGTTCTTTGGCACTAGGAACTTCCTTGAAAAAACCCTTTCTCACTAGGAAGGAGCAACTGGTTCTACCACTCCTTGGGACAGCGTGTGATGAAGAACAGGTGTAAACAATAGAGTCTGATATGAAGAATGAAGGACACCCTGGAAAGTAGGAATTTCCTCCCAGTGCCATCTGTAACCTTGATGAGTGATTTTCAGAATCCATTTGTCTGAAACAATTTGCTGCCAAAGAGAAAAAAGGAGATTTAGACTTTCTGGAAGAGAAAAGAGGCCAGGGTGGGGTCACAAAGTCTCATTCAGACGTCTTGGACTGTCGCTGGTTTTCGGAGGTTTGAGACTTCTTTTTGGAACCCATTGCCATTTTTCTTAAACGTCTGTTTACCTTAATTTTGTTGAGACTGTTGATTTTGTTTTTTGACATAATTAGATGATGGAAAAGAAAACCCCATGGACAATTTGGAAAAGGATGGCTAAAAATTCTTAGAGATTCCCTGGATCAACTTGCCCCTTTCATCCCACTTTTTGATCACCTCTGCAGCAGATTGGCCAAACACTAAATATCTATCCAAGGGAGAATTTAAAATCTCATATTTTACATCTGGGAGGTTCTCAGAATGCAGCCAAGCAAACCACCTTAAAAAAGTACTAGTGACCACAGCCTTGAAAGAAGTATCAACAGAGCCATATACACACTGCAAACCATGACTAGTGACCTACGCAACAGAAGAAATGTTATTAAAAACAGATTTTTCTTCACAAGAAAAAACTGCAGATAAAACATTCCTCATACTTTCACAATTTGTCACAACAAACTTTAACATAGCCTGACAATTCAAAATTCTGAAAATCAACATTGAAGAAGTATATACATGTTTCCTATAGCCAACAGTAATTTTTCCATTCTTATTAGAAACAGTAAAATTGGAAATAATGGAAGCACTTAGCAGCAGTGGACTCAACTAAAGGACCACTACGGGCAAATGATGAAGAAAACATATATTTTTTTTATCTTGCCATGATTTACTACACCTCCCAAAGCTGCCTGCAGCAAAATAAGTACACATTCCTAATTTTATTTTGCTTTTACTCTTGTCTGCCCTCATGGGGGCAGACATCGTGATTCCTTTGGAAAGCTAAATCTGTCCCATAATGCACAGACTCAGAACAAATAGCCCTACCATTTGTTGTCAGACTAGACTTCCATTTACTTAGAATGGAACACCTGAAAAAAACTGCCAAGTCTGAGAGTCTGCAGCTCATGTGTCATTGACTGGTATGCAAGGGCACCCGCAGGCAGTTTCAAGGGGGTGCACTTGCACCCCCCCTGGAACGGGCTGACTGGTAGATTAATTTTCTTTAAAGTCTTCTTTAAAAACGGCAGAACTGTCTGCAACAGGGTACTGGAACTGCCTCGTATGCGCGGACACACAGACTGCCCCACAGTAGACGACCGCACAGAAGAGGACCAATCAGGAGAGAAGTAAGCAGGGATTTGAGCGCAGGACCAATCAGGAGTGAGGTAAGTTGAGTTCACAGCTCCTGCAGAGAAGCGAACACCAAGGAAATGAACAACAGCTAACCGGACCTCTGTAGCTCGAGCAGAATGACAAAGAACAGCTGCAATTTACACTTTGCAATAATCCACGTACCAAAGCCACTAGGCTAAAAACACAGGTTTATTGAGAAAAGCACTCAGAGCTCCACACAAAAATCAGGTTTAGCGCTTTCATCCGCATACAGCAGACTTCTTCAGAACCATCTGATACCATTTGCTTAATCGTATATATAGCAGATTTGGCGCCAAAAAAAACAAATACCATTCATTTCATTAAACTTCCAATAAAGTTCATAAAATCCATTTCAATAAAGCATACAATATGAAAATAGAACTGAACAATGAAGTATATATATACATAAAAAAACTTATTAAAATCTATGTAAACCCCTAACATAAAATATGCTAAAAATTAATTACTGTAAACATCTCATAACAAACAATAGCACATCTAGCCAAGGTTGTCAAAAAATAATAATAATAAATAGTCATCAAGAATAGAAGTGGTCAACAAAAATGGTCATCAAAGGTGACCACATAAACCCCACCCTATCCACGATCCAAGAGAAGGAAGGGTTTGATGCTTATATTATCATTTAATCCCGGCCAAGAAGTGGCGTCACAAAGTATCTGCCATTTACTTTCTAAACAAGACAACCCTACCTTCCAATTGCCCCCATAATCACCCACATCAATGTGGTCAATGATTGTAAACATAAAGGAATGATGTAATCCTTTTTCACTAACATGTTTACTTAATGCATTTTTCATATCAACTTTTTTGATCTTATACAAATGCTCATATATACGAGTTTTCAGCTTCCTTTCCATCTTGCCGATGTAATAAGCTTGACAGGAAGAACAGGAAGCTAAATAAACCACTCTCGTGGTGTTACAATTCCCTTTCTTACTGTAACATGTTGTTTTACTTTTATTACACAATTTAATAGTCTTGTTTTCATTTATATACTGACAGTACCTACAGCTACCACATTTGCTGGTATGTTCTTGTTTGTTTTTCAATACTTCCTTTTTCTTACCACCTTCTATAATTCTTTTTAAATTAACTGAAGTTTTGTACACACAATTCGGACGGTCACCTAAAAGTATACCAATATCGTCAGAAGAAGAAATCAAATCCCAGTGCCTGTTCAAAATTTCCTTGACCAGATTCGAATAAGGATTGAACATTATGACACACACATTCCTTCTACTTTCAGAAACATGCTTTTGGATGTTCTTATCTACAAGTGTGTTACCCAATAGAGGAACATATCTTTTCCCCCAATTGTTAATCACATATTGTGTCACTTGCTCCACCATAATAGCCGGATATCCTCTACATATAAACATCTCAGAAATAGTCCTCATTTGATCTTCCATGGTCTCCCTCGTAGAGGACATGCGTGCAGCACGAATGCACTGCCCTTTAAGTACATTTCTAAAAATATGAGGAGGGTGACTACTACCAAATTGGATGTAGTCGTTGGAAAAGGTTGATTTTCTATAGATTTTTGAACCAAAACCTTCACCTGTATTACTGATGTATGTGTCCAAATAAGGTATACCCAACTTTTCAATTTTGTATGTAAATCTTAAAAAACTTGTAGTGTTGTTTATATATGAAATAAATCTAGGTATGTCTTCAACAGGCCCTTTCCAAATAATAAATAAATCATCCAAATAACGGGTATATAGAGCAATATGCTTGTAATACTCACTAGGCATAACAAATATATTCTCCCACTCAAGCATTACAAGATTAGCAAATATGGGGGCACAAGATGCCCCCATGGCTACTCCCCGGATCTGTCTGAAGTATTCTCCTTGAAATTGTATGTAATTGTGGGCGAGTACAAGTCCCATCATGTCCAAGATAAGACATATTCTATCCCATGTGAGTTCAGAAAATTTCCTCAAGCTATTTTCAAAATATTCAAGACCAATAGTATTGGGGATACATGAGAACAAATCCTGGACATCTATAGTAAGGAACGTCAAATCAGAGGACCATGTTTCCGGTGTTAATTTACTAAGAAAATCCCATGAATATCTCATGAGATGGGAAACATTACTATATACATGTTTACACCAGTGATCAATAGTTACCCCTATATTACATCGGCAAGACGGAAAGGAAGCTGAAAACTCGTATATATGAGCATTTGTATAAGATCAAAAAAGTTGATATGAAAAATGCATTAAGTAAACATGTTAGTGAAAAAGGATTACATCATTCCTTTATGTTTACAATCATTGACCACATTGATGTGGGTGATTATGGGGGCAATTGGAAGGTAGGGTTGTCTTGTTTAGAAAGTAAATGGCAGATACTTTGTGACGCCACTTCTTGGCCGGGATTAAATGATAATATAAGCATCAAACCCTTCCTTCTCTTGGATTGTGGATAGGGTGGGGTTTATGTGGTCACCTTTGATGACCATTTTTGTTGACCACTTCTATTCTTGATGACTATTTATTATTATTATTTTTTGACAACCTTGGCTAGATGTGCTATTGTTTGTTATGAGATGTTTACAGTAATTAATTTTTAGCATATTTTATGTTAGGGGTTTACATAGATTTTAATAAGTTTTTTTATGTATATATATACTTCATTGTTCAGTTCTATTTTCATATTGTATGCTTTATTGAAATGGATTTTATGAACTTTATTGGAAGTTTAATGAAATGAATGGTATTTGGTTTTTTTGACGCCAAATCTGCTATATATACAATTAAGCAAATGGTATCAGATGGTTCTGAAGAAGTCTGCTGTATGCGGATGAAAGCGCTAAACCTGATTTTTGTGTGGAGCTCTGAGTGCTTTTCTCAATAAACCTGTGTTTTTAGCCTAGTGGCTTTGGTACGTGGATTATTGCAAAGTGTAAATTGCAGCTGTTCTTTGTCATTCTGCTCGAGCTACAGAGGTCCAGTTAGCTGTTGTTCATTTCCTTGGTGTTCGAACGGTTTGGTTATTTCGTCCTGTAGGGAAGCGTTAGTCGAGCGTGGGTTTTGCTGTTTCGAGACAATGGAGTTGGACCTGGTTTGCTTTCCGGACCCATTTACAGGTAAGGTGTGTGAAAGAAGCTCTGTTTAAGCAAGGGTGTGTGAAAGAAGCTCCGTTTAAGCAAGGGTGTGTGTGTGTGTGTGTGTGTGTGTGTGTGTGTGTGTGTGTGTGTGTGTGTGTGTGTGTGTGTGTGTGTGTATGTGTTGTATATTTATCAAGCAGCTTTGGGTTAACAGAGTCTGTGGACCAGCCCACCTACCAACTTAAATCATAAAAATAAATAAGTAAATACATTCTCTTTTATGATGATTATTTAAAAATATCAAAGAGAAATAAGTGATAGTAAAGTGGCAAACTAAGCAGCAAATCTTACACAAATCCCTATGATATTTTATGGAGTTATTTCTCACTGATGCATGACTCTGCAAAATCATCTGAGAAAAGCTTGTGAAATACTGTAAACCAAAGACCTATTCTATATATCATATCTGATGTATCAAGAAGAAGGACATGTTTATTAATGCTGAATATCTTGCTACACAAGAAGGATTTGATTCACTAATTCACTAATTACAGGGATTCATATAAACCATGTGGTTTTCATACCAAACCGTTGCTTTAGATACTATTCTCTGTCAGTTTTTAAGATCTACTCTAAAAGATACACAGATGGAAAAAAATTCTTATGATGAACATAAAAGGTTGCTTTAGGTTGAAAACATTTTTTACTCTCTAAAATTAATGTCCACTCTCTCTTATCTGTTTAGTTAAGCTCTTCCATTGTGTTATTTATTCTTTGCATATTCCGCTCCACAAATCCTGTTTTTTTCTTTCTCACTGAATTTTTTCTTTCTAACCCACTTCTCACCTGTTACACTCTTTCTTCATATTCTTATAAAACTGCTACTTTCTGTATGGCTAATTGCCAGAATATTTTGCTGCATGCTCTTTTTTTCCCCCTTTTTATATTCTCCCAGTTCCCTCCATCATTATCCCCATTATATCCCTTACCATGCCTGAAACAGTGCCATAAGAGTTCAGTTTTAAGTTCCTTATGGGTAATTTACCCATTCAGCACAGTACATTACCTACAATCAGCATCTTACTTTTTTTTGCTGTGCTTTTGATCCATTAACTGTTTCTGATATTCTCTACCCCAACATAATTTTTGTTATTACATTTTAACATATTGCCTCACCATCTGAGTGTTCTAGCTGTAATCCAGACAATCAGAGACGCACTTTTGGCTCAGGCATTAGATGAGTTTGCTAGAAAGGTTGGGAGTGAGCTGTTGATGCTGACTCACTAAGCAGAGCTTATTCACCCCGTAAGTAAATGCAAAGGCATTTTTAAGAATTATGCCCACTGATAGCAGAAGTGTGAAGTACCAGAAGTTAGTCCTTAAGTATCTATAAAGCATAAAACATTACGCTTTGTATGATGATTTTGAACAAACTTGGATATAGAAGACAAATGTGGCTATATGCAGCCACACATGAAAGAGTTAAGGCATATGGCAGACAGTGCAGCTTTTATTGTTAATATTTAAAAAAAAAAGAATTTTAATATGTTTATACAGTGGTATCCTTATGTGGACACCCTGTTGTTTGCTTTAAACAATGGAAAGAGGGAGACTGGAAAGTATGAAAAGGGAAGACATAGCAAAGAGGGGAACACAGAAGGAAAACAAAAGATTTGTGCTGGAGGATGTAGGAGACGAGGGGTGTTGGTGTTTTTGTTAGAGGATTGATCACCCTATTTTTTGAATTTTTTATACAAGATTGTAGTTTGGATGAGAAGTTGGTAACAAAGTGTAGGAGAGAAGATAAGGGAAGGAGCAGGGTGATAAGGAGTCCAGCACAAAAGGAATCCCTGGTTCACAGGTCCTCAAATGTTTCCACTGCATGATGTTGTTGCAGTGGAGGACCCCACTGTTGATGTGCAGGGGACTATAGCAGAGTGGTGATCATTGCCAACTGGAGTAATGAGTTTTTAACATACTGAGGTGAATCCTGGAGTGGCTGAAGGCATTTCTCCACTACCTGATCCACCATGTCCTCAACCAGGCACCATAGCCCATGGTCAGTGAGGCTTATCAGGCTACCATATGCCAAGGTACCTACAGGACCGGTGGCACCACCCCTAACCTGACAAGACTTCCCTGGATGAGCAGAGGGTGAACAATCCCTGACCTGAGTGGCACATTGCTTGGCTACTCTTAAGGATTCAGGATCTGTTGAAAAATTAACAGGAAATGGCAAGAGAACGAAAATAAAGAAAAATGAATGCATAATTAAAATAAGAAAAAGAGAGAAAAGGGGGAGGCAAAGATGAAATGCAGATAAATATGCAACACAATCTAAAAGATTTAGGATTTTTGCCTGGAAATGTTTACATAGATATTTATATACCCCAAGCAGATGCCAGAGAATTTTTTTTCTCAGGCAGACAGCAAATGTTGGAGGTGTGATGAGGAAGAAAAAAATAAATGGGAACATATTTTTGGGAAGTGTGGTGAATTTGTGGATTTTAAGGATTCTCTGCGAAATGCACTGTTGGAGATGCAGAGTGGGAGATTGGTCTGACGAGGGAGATGATTTTCCTGAGCTGTGATACAGAATCAGAATTGTCTAGACATGGTAAGACCTTGCTGTGTCTAATAACGGCGGCTGCCAAAAAAGCAATTACTAGAAAATGGAAATCAAGCTCTAAAACAAGTATACTAGAAGTAGTGACTACAGTAACAGAGATGAAACAACTGGAACTGACATCTTTAGAAAACGGTAGGAACAAACTACACAGGAAAAAAGAGAATTGTGAGAACAATATGGGAGGAATGAGGTTTTTATGGCGACATGACTTAAATAAGCTATGTAATGTTTGAGTAAGTGAGAAAGATTGGGTAGATTATAAGTGATGTATAATGTTTGGAACTGGAAGTGTGTTAGTATGGTGTGTGATGTAAAATGTTTGCAACTAGGGTTATATCGGTGTGGTTTGTTTTCATTTATATAGATGTATGATTGCCTATGTAGTAAGTGATGGTTTAATAAAGATCTTTCTTCTTTAAAAAAAAAGCAGGAATTGAATAATGTGTGTAATGTTGCTTACGTTAGCAATATATGTGAAGTATAATGTTTTGTTATGTTAATTATATTTTAATTACTTTTATATGAATGCAAATATGCCTATGTCACAAGTGATAATTCAATAAAGATGTTTGAAAAAAATAAATTCACACATAATGCTAGATAACATCCCATCTTCCACATAAGCTGTCAACCAACAGATTCCATTTCTATTGAAGACCTTGCACAGAGGTGCTCACCAGAAAAATACAGGCTTGTGTAATACTGGCTGTTGATGTTGTGATGTCCCCACTCTGAACCAGTAATCAAAGAGCCTGAATCCTCCCCACTGACCGGTAAGGGCCATTCACTTGGAACAAAAACAGATATGCACTGTATGTAAGAAGTAAGTAGGTAACAGTAGGTGTGTGTGTGTGTAAGTAGTAGTAGGTAGGGGTGTGTGTGTGTGTGTGTGTGTGTGTGTGTGTGTGTGTGTGTGTGTGTGTGTGTGTGTGTGTGTGTGTATGTAAGCATACCTCAGAACTATCCTTGATTTTAACTCAAATTTTAGCTCTGTCCCTCTGAAATGAATCCCTCTTAACACTAGTGCCTTTTGGCGGAAAGGTGCTGCATTATACTTAATAAATAATGACAATGATTAAGAGTTACTGATTTTTCTTCCTGTAGGACATGTATATTAATTCACATACTCTTATTAGAGCATCTTCTGCATGAAGACATGCGCAAATGGGTGTACCTTCATTGAAGGTTGTACGTCAGGGCTGGTAACTCGGCACATAAAAATCAACTACCAATCATTAGCGGACCGTAGTTCCGCTGTGGCGACCCTTAACCAGGAAAAGCCAAAAGACACAACAACAACTCTTATTCTGTTAATGTCTCAAGTTAATAGATGTAATAGTTTAAGTGTCCCTGATTTGTTCTACATTTGTCCCTGATTCTGTTGAAATTTGTCTCGGAGTGGCTGAGGTATGTGTGTAAGTAGTAGATGTGTGTGTGTGTGTGTGTGTGTGTGTGTGTGTGTGTGTGTGTGTGTGTGTGTGTGTGTGTGTGTGTATGTATAAAAGAAAGGTAACATACCCCTCAGCTGCCCAGGTTTTTACAGGATGTCCAGATTTTTGCCCCATATTCCTCCTAAAAAGGTTTGAAGTTGCTAAATAATGATAGATATTTGGGTTTTAGACATCATATCCTTTAGAAAAATGCATACTAACACAAATCCTGTTAGTCTAGCAATTTTCTAAGTTCATGAGAGAAATATTTGTAATCTGTCCCTATTTATGTTAAGCTTTGGCCATATTTCTTGCACTAAGAGGTTGAGGTGAGTGTGTGAGTGTGTAATGTCCTAGTTAGAGTTAGCAGGTGGAATTTATTTTCAAGTGCATTTTTAAGGAATTGTGAGCTTCAAGGGAAGAGAAATTTACTGCTGCTCATGCTAAGTCTGCTTAAAATGTGCAACTGTTTAGTTCAGCAAATGGTATCACTACTGTCATACAGAATTTTAAAGCAGTGTTAGTAGCACAGCAGGTAGCATACTTGCATCTTGATGTAGAAGGCTATAGGTTCTACTTCCACAGCATGTAGATTTGTATTTTAAGGAGATGGGGTGCTGCAGTCCTGAGTATGTCCTCCTTTGGAGGAAATGCCTAGCAACTATGAACTTGTTTTTCCCCTTGCCACCCATTCCCTATTGCAATATACTAGCGTACCACTTTTGTTTAATGTAGCATGGGCAATTTATTCTTTAGGGGCAGTAGGCACTGAATTGTAGATATATGATTGCATAAGATATTTACATAAGCATAATGGTTTACACATACAATTAGTATGTAGTAACATATGATTGTTCATACAGTATGTTTAGTAGAGATAATGTTGAAGATGTACTAAAAATAAGACAAGAAAGGAAAAACTAAAAAAGCACTAGCCAGATTGTCAAAGCAGGAGAATATAGACAAGTTTGTGTGAGATTCATTGACATTTTAAGGGAAACTGTGAAGACTGTGCATAAAACACATATTCCTATCCAGAATTCATACCTCAGTCTCAACCTCTTGGAGCAAAAAATCTGGACAAAGATTAAAATGATGGGGGAACAAGTAGGGAAAGATTTTAAATATCGCTCTTACAAACTTAGAAAGTTGATAGAATAATAGGTTTTGCATTAGCATGAAATTTCTGAAGGATGTGGAGTCTTCACCTCAAATGTTTATCATTATTTAATGACTTCAATCCTCAGCTATTTGCTATAAAAGTACAGATTTTAGGAAGAACACACAAAAAATATGAGGCAAAAATCTGGACATTCTGTGAAAATCTGTTCAGTTGAGAGGTATAATGGTGCTTACTGCAGTATTAAGTTTTCTTTGCATAAACATGTACAAAAGCAAAAATCAACTAGTTTTATGTATTTATTTTTTGTTGTTGTCCAGGTTAGCATGATGCACATGTTAATCATTGGTGTAGCTGAAACACATCAGAAAATGTTTTTTTTTTAATCCCATACCTGACACTTTTTTTTTTGTTTGTTTTTGTTCAGTAACATCGATAGAAGATCTGCAAGATACTGACTACAAAGGTAGTAGTAGCCCATTGGATTCTTTAGGTTGTCTTATAACTTCAAAGCCAATGCATCAGACAAGAAGCAATCATTCAGATATAGTAGCAATATAATATAGTTCATTACTGACTGCAATTCGTTTTCAGAATTCTTCATGTTGTAGGTTTTGCATCATTTTAAGATGCAGATAAAATAAGTTGAACTGAGCAGTGTTAATGGTGGAAAAGCGAGACGTCAGTGAAGAAACTAAGGAGTCAAGATAGGGAATAGAAATACTTGTTCTGTAATAACTCTCAAAATCCACGCCTACTGTGTTTGCTCGGTGTGTCGATTGCAAATCCTTGACAACACTAACTCAATACTAAATTTATCTGCTAGTGATCTTGCCTTACTGAGAATGTCATTCCTAAAGTGCTCTTCAGCATGGTTGCGGTGCTCCTTGAATATTTCAATGAGTCTGTTGATGTGTTGTTGAGCCTCTACTATATCAAGTTGAACAGACTGAAACATCTGGGCAACAGGCTCAAGAACTGATGAGTAATTTGCAATAATGAAGAGAAAAATAAGAAACGTGCATGAAGAGCAAGCGCTGAGTAACATATGTGCATTTTGTCTGGTTTCACCAGCAGTGCTCTTCTGAAGATCAGCCAGGCAGTCAAATATTTTCTCAAAGTTCTGACTAAACACACAAATGGATTTATATTTCTCGGTCCATCGTGTCTAACACAGAAGAGGTATATTTGGTGCCAATGCTCGTAGTTTTGGACTGTTATGGAAAAAATAATCTTGATAACATCAGCAGCACTATGTATTTCAGGAACATCATTCAGATCACTGACTACAAGGTTTAGTCTGTGAGATGCGCAGTGGATAAAGGCTGTTTTTGAATACTTTTCACGAATCTTTGCCTGACCACCATTCTGGATGCTTGCCATTATGGAGCAGCCGTCATAGCCTGTCTGAGTAATTTTTCCAGGTCTAGACCGCACTTTATGCATTCACTGAGAATGACATTTGATACAGAATGTGCATCTCTCACAACAATGGGAACAAAAACCGCAAACTCTTCTCGAATACAATCATCATCAACAAACCAAATGCCCAATGACAACTGCTCAATGTCTGAGATATCTGCAGTTTCATCTGCCAATACACTAAATCCAACTGCCCTGTTTGCTGCACAAACAATCTCCTTTTGAAGTACGTGTTCGTATTCTGACAACAGCTCATTTTGCACCCTATGGGATGTGTACCAAGCATTTCCTGTAGCTGTTTCACTGTGCTGTTTCAGTATTGTGTCACCAGCTTCAATACGAAAATCTAACAAGTAACACAAATTTCCACTAGAGCCTTCTTTTCCACAGAGAGGAATGTCATGGCTTGCACAGTAAATAATGGTAGATACAATTGGTTCCAATTTATTTTGATTCTCTGCAATTTGTTTTGCTACTGCTGCATCTAGCTGTGGAATAACAGCTGTTTCTGGCTTCTGTCATGTTCGTGTATGAGAAAAATTGGAAGCATCTTCAGTAGAACCTTTGTGCCATGATGATTGCATGTGATTTCTTGCAAGACTCATTGAAGCATACCTCTCAACCTCGAAACATCAAAAATCTGGACAAAGGCCCATGAAAAATAGGTACAAATCTGTACGCTGATTAACATAATATTTGCATACATAATTATGTAACCCCGCCCACTCCAATGGAATTGTAGGACACCAAATTTCAAGTGCGATCTGAAGAACAGGCAATCAAAATATGGCCCCAGAGTCCCCCCTGCAGCCATTCCAATATCCCATTACTTGACTATTTCACCCCATTTACCATAAGCACTGTAATGTGCATATTGCTTTACTTCTACAATTATCTGGATTATATTTTACATTTTATATAAGCAAT
>NC_056741.1:740468387-740524126 GCF_019279795.1 Protopterus annectens | reverse complement strand
ATTTTTTGTTCCCTTTATGCACATGTTTGCCTGTGTTTGAGGTATCTTGCTTCCTTACTGTTGTTATGTCAGCACAGCTACCCAGCTATGTACTGTCACTACTGCTTGTTACCATTATGGTTGGCACCTTTTCCAATGCCCATAGTGGGGCATGTTATGTGGACACTTCGGAATTTGCAGGACTACACATACCCACGGCTAGTGCAGTTGACAGAACTTCACTTGTTTGCCATACTATGAGCTTATTCTGTAAGCGTTTGGGTTCCTTATTTATTTTCTTATGCCATGTCTGTGTTCCATATCGTAATGTATATGTTTTATGCTACTATTTACATGTATATTGCGGGAATTTGCGTGGCAGGGGATCGGAGGTCATTTTCCATTTTTACGATTGTTGCAGGGACACGACTGTCCAATCAGGGACTGTCCATGGCACATTGGGACAGCAGGTAACTCTGGTGACCATGCCCATGTCGCTACTGGGGTTTCCACCTTTTCCATTTTCCGATCTGGGATATTTCCGGGACTCACATCTGACTTTACAGGCCGACACATACAAACGGTCACTATATAGCATAGAAATTCACTTGTTTCCCTAAATAATATGCTTATTATTGTGGCAATTTCCTTGCTTATTCTGTTTCTTGTGTCATTTAGGTATTTCTGTTACAGAAATAACCAATTCATGCTACCATTACATTAAATACGGGATATCATTGTGTCCTACAATCGTAGCACATCAGCCATTTCTAATACGTTTTTTCGGGACCCAACTGTCCATGGAGAGACTGCCCCAACCAAAGTGGGACAGGTGGTGACCTTAGTCACTGCTCCTATGTCGGTGCGGCGCGCTGACATGCGGCTGTACACCTTCTCTGAGTGTAAACACTGACAGTGCATTGCGGGACGAACGCGGTCTTATCCGTATCCTTTGCTCCTTGGACGGGTACACTTATGCCTTCGTGGCTTCTATTTGCTTCTCCGTTAATTTGGGATGGGGACTATGTTGCATACTGTACGTGCGTTTCATTCTGCACAGGACCTGGCTGCTGCCATTACTATTGTGGGCGGACCGTGGCTGTCAGCACATTAGGTTGCTCACCTCATGCCGGCTTAGACACGCCTCCAGACGCATCCTACCTGGGCTCGCTCACGTACACTACGCACGTGTCTGTGATTCCGGTGCACTCTCATTAATATGTATATGGCGCTACTGCGCCGGATATTCCATGCACCGCCGGCGCAGGCCTTACGCCGGCCTTGCGCCGAGCTTCATGAATCCCGGGGTTTGTTTTATTAATTTCTTCATAATATTTGCTAAAACATTTTAATATATCTTTTAGATCCATAGCTTTAATAGTCTCACTCCCTTCTTTATAAACATTCTCCTTGATATGGTTAATTTCATTCATATTTTTCAATCTAATAGCTATTCTATGAAGGCTCTTGGGATTTATTGAATGCGACTATAATTTATTTTTTTCTAGATTAATGGAAATCTTATGATGTAAGATTTCTAGGTATTTCTGATTTAGATTTTTCAACTGTTTGCAACTTTATCATTGGGTTTAAGATTTAATTTTAATTTATCAATTTTAGCTTGGACAGCATTGAACTCTTTATCCCATTCCTTTCTTTTACAAATATACCAGTTCTTTACTTTACCATATAAGTACACCTTTAATGTGTCCCAAAGTCTGACATCAGTGACCTCACCATTATTGTTAAATTCTATAAATTGATTTATCTCTTTTAATAACCATTCACTAAAGCCTTTTATTTTAGTTACATACATACATACATACATACATACAAATATTTCAAGCACTGGCACTAATGCCCTTCTAGCTTGCCAATATACCATAACACTTGTTCCCATAATAAGTGGCCAGGGTGTTCTTAAAAATATCTAAACTAGTACTTGCTTTAATGTAATTTGGTAATCTGTTCCATGTATCAGCTGTTCTGTCAGAGAAGCAATTAGTACACTTCTCATTCCTATAGAATCTTCTACATAGGCTGTCTCATGTTTCTGTAGTACTTTTTGATAACCCCAAACATTCCCAGAGGTAGTTATCTCTAAATGCCCTATATACCTGAATAAGATCTCCTCTTAGATATCTGTAAAAGACACTGTACAAGTTCAGATATTTTAGTCTTTTGTAATAAGTTAAATTTTCACATCCATGGATGCTCTTGGTATATTTCCACTGTAATCTTTCCATTTTACTCATGCTTGTTTTCTTATAGGGTTTTCATATTTTATATATGCCAGGAGTCTTTGGCAAGAAATTACATTGTTAAGACTTAAAGTTAATTTAAATGTAATAGCATTGTGGTCAGATAAGAAACATGAAACTATTAGTACCTCCTCTATTTTGGAGTATAATGCATTGAATATAATATGTTGTCAATATTGGTTTGAGTCACAAATCTAAAAGAATTGTGAGTATAATTTAAAGAACCATTTAGTTTTAAATCTGATGTATCTCTCATATACATTGTATTAATATAATGATTTAAATGTTTCACTGCTGAAAATAGCCTGATTTGTTTAAAATTTGTAATGTCTTTGTCTGATAGGATACAGTTAAAATAACCTGCCATCAACATTTCTCCTTTAGTGTATAGTGTTATAACATCTAAGTATTTCTTAACTGTTTTATTACAAATCACAGAGATCCAATAGGTATTTATAAGGGTATAGTATTTCTTATCAATTTATAATACAACCAATCCTAGCATACCATTCTTGTCAGAATAGGAATCCACTATTTTAGGTAGACCTGCCATTTTTTTCCAGAGAATAAGAACACCCCTTCTTTTTGAACCAAACTGTGAGCCAATTAAAACTAAATAATCTTTTAACAACAGTCTATTTAAATCTTTAGTTAATACACAAGTTTCCAGTAGAAAAACAATGTCTGCTTTATGTAGAGTTAAATACTTATTTAAACTACCCCTTTTAAAAGGGTTATTTAACCCATTTATATTAATGAAAAACATTTATATGCTGGTATCTATTGAAACAATAGGAATAGAAACTACTATGAAATGGTTTAGTGCACTGAGTATTATGCTAACAAAATAACAACTTGTTATGGACAAACACAATAAAGAAGGTGTGAAACATTATGAATTAAAACATTTTTAACCTCCAACATCGAATAAAGTATTCTAGGCTTAATGAAAAGTTCATACGAGCCTCTTACTAACAACACCATAATACAACCAATCACATTGTTGCTACTACTCCTGTGTACATAAACTGAATTTTTCTAAATAAATATTTTACACTTTTTAAGAAGATGTTAAATTACTAGAAAACAAACCAAAAAACTCCACAACAAATTTAATATATAATAAGATCTATCAAACAGAAGAACTTTAAATAACTACTCATGTATAATAATTAGCATTAATTATACATAACATTTATTTATATATTTACTATCATATTGCAGATATGGTCAGACCATTCTTAATACCTGAAATATTTCTAGGAATTAAGAAACTTTGTGTTATGAGTAAATGATGTTTTTTTAAGGTACATGTGCCTGTAATTTAACCAGAATAACGTGTCCTATGTGTACAACATTGTATAACAAATAGATTACCTGTACTTATTGCATTTGTAAAAAGGTTATAAACCAGTACCTATATTAACATTTTGCCTCTGTAAATTATTTACATTTCTACCACATTTACTACAAAAAACACATAATTGAGTACAAATTCCCATGTAATCTCTCACACAGACTAGAAGCTTGTAAAAACAACCTGCATATATTTTGGCTACTTACATTCATATTCATAGGTTCATAGGTTCATAGGTTCATACCAGGCTATCTGCCCTAGGGCATTTATAAGCCTAGCCAGAATGTGTTTGACTTTCGCCACCCATTTTAAATTTATTTTGCTATGCCCTTTTTCGAGGTTAATATACTGTGCCTCTGTCTAACAGTGACACAGAAGTGATACCCGGGGTAAACCTACGATCTCCCATCCACTCATCAAGATTCCTCTTGAAGAGAGTCAATGAGGGACTCTGCCTAACCTGGACTGGGATTTTATTCCAGAGTGAAGGGAGCCTCTGGGTTATGAATCTGTCCCTCCAGCATGTCCTATTAATTTCAGTGCTGAGGTTCAAGTCTCTCGAGCGAGTAGCTCGATGGGATTTGGATTTTCTGAGGTGCAGCATGTCCATTAATTCCGGGTTGGACATGGCTTTATACGTCAGGCACAGATTGCCTCTGAACAGGCGGTATGCCACTGAGTAGAGCTGGAGTTTCTTTAACCGGGCAGCATATGGCATCTGTTTAAGCCCTTTGATCCTCTTGGTGAGGTACTTTTGGGGTCTTTCCAGTTGCTGCAGGTGTCTGGTAAGGTACATCCCAAAAGGGGCATTGTACTCAATTATGGGCCTGATGAGGGATGAGTAAAGAGGCATGATGACCTCCCCTGATCTAGATGTGAATCCCTTCATGATTAGGTGGGCTATATAAAATGTTTTTCTAACCACTTTGGCTATGTGGTTGTCAAATGAGAGATTGCTATCAACTTGGGTCCCCAGTTCCCTAATTACGTCTTCTGTACTTAATGGATTACCACCTATGTGGTAATTTGTTGGCACTTTGTTTTTGCCAAAGGGGATGACTATACACTTTTTGGCATTTGGCTTGAGGCCATGGCTCTGGCACCAGTTGTCTGTTTCTATGAGGCCCTTTTGTAGGATGTTTGTGTCGGCTGGAGAGTCGATTATGGCGCTCAGTTTGCAGTCATCTGCGAACTTGGTCAGCCACAGTCCTTCTGTGTTGGCCTGTACTTCCGAGAAATATATACCGAACAAGAGAGGTCCCAGGACTGAGCCTTGTGGGACACCACTTGTAACTGGTTTGGAGTCTGACATGGCTCCAGCAATTCTAACCATGTGGGTTCTGTCCTTGAGCCAGTTTGCAATCCATCTAGTGACATAGGGGTTTATATTTAACTGGTGAGCTTATCTATAATGCCCGAGTGGGGTATTGTATCGAAGGCTTTTGCGAGGTCCAGGTAGGCTGTGTGGACCACTTTCCCCTCGTCAATGGCCTTGGTGACTGTTTCAAAGAAATCAACCAGGTTTAAGAGGCAGGATCTGCCCTTAACAAAGCCAAACTGGGTAGGATCCAGTGTCTGTAGGTCCCCAGTATCTTTATTTATGAGGTCCATGATGATCCTTTCCATAGCTTTGCAGACCAAGCTAGTCAGGCTTATGGGGTGATAGTTTCCAGGATCCGTTGAGGCACCACCTTTATGGAGAGGGACCACTGTTGCTGTACGCCACTCTTTGGGCACATATCCTGTAGTAAGGCTGAGATTGAACAATAGTTTTATGTTTGGGTTTAGCTCTTCTTGGAGTTCATGTAGGACGCAGCCCGGGACACCGTCTGGTCCCATTGATGCTGTGTTTTTGCTTTGGAGAGGGCTCTTACCTGAGCATCTGAGATGTCAGGGGCAGCACTCTGCTGGGATAGATATTTGCCCTTTTTGGTGGGAGAAGTTTGCGCTGAACCTGTCAGCTAGGATGTTGGCAATGTCTGTGGGTTCAGTGTATTTTTGTCATTTTGGACTAATTCTGAGCATATCTGGGAATTACCACCCAGGTTCCTAACATAACTAAAGAAAGCCTTGTGATTATCCTTAGTGTCCTGTGCAATTTTTCTCTCGAAGCTGGCCTTAGATGATTTTATGAGTGCCCTTAGTTTTTTGCTAATACTGATCAGAGATGCCTTCCCTTTTTGGGATTTTGCTCTATCATGTAGTAGCTTCCTCCTTCTATTGTATAGTTTGTTTATGGCTGGGGTCCACCAGACAGGACGTCTGCCTTTGGAGGATTGGGTCTTGGTTTTATTTGGGATCGCGTGATCCATGCATTCCTGAAGGTGTTCATAGAATGCGTTTATAAAGGATTCTGCAGTCTGGGCCGTATTTTCCACAGGCCCGGGGGCTTTGAAGGATTCCAGCTTGGTTTTGAGGAGTGTGAAATTTGCTTTAGAGAAGTTTTTCACTGTGGTTTTCTGGGCAGGGGGTGGGGTCGGGATGTGAATATCCAGTGAGATTAGTTTATGGTCTGATCTTACCAGTGAGGGATACACTTCTGGTCTGGAGCATAGAGTCCTCATGTTGGTGATGATCAGGTCCAGTATGTTTTCTCCTCTTGTGGGAGTGGTAACAAGTTGTTCCATAGCATTTGAGTTTATAAATTCTAGGAACCTTTGGGCTAGGGTGTTGGAGCTAGAGCAATGCTCCCAGTCTATGTTTGGGTAGTTGAAGTCGCCCAATATAATGGTGTTTGGAGAGACCTTCATATTTTCCAGTGTTCTCAGGAAGGCCGAGTGGGGTTCTTGGGTTTGGGAGTGTGGTCTGTAGCAGGCTATAAACTGGAAGGCAGTTTTACCCACTGTTAGTTGCACATGGATAGTCTCTGATGCTTCGTGCTTTGCCACCAACCTGGAGGTGTGGCTATCTTTGATGAATATTGATACTCCCCCTCCTTTTGTGGTTCGGTCCAAGTTTTGGGGCCGTAAAGCATGGTATGAGGTATAACCTGGTAGTGCTGGGGTGCTCTCGGGAGCCCTGAACCAGGTTTCTGTTACTGCACAGATATCGATGTTCTCCATGCTAAGGAGAGTTTCGAGTGTGTGCATCTTGAGGTTTAGACTTCTGGCATTGAGTAGCATTACTCTTAGTTTCTTATCCCTTGTGATACCTATGGAGGTGGGTTTGTCTTTTGAGCCTTGCCTAAAAAAGGCACTATCGGAGTAGCAAGAGCCTTTGCCAATATCCGAAAGCCCAGGGGTGACAGGTGCAAGCCGTCCCTAGTGAAGCATCGTGGCTTGTCGAGCATATCATCCCAAGCTGACAGGCATTGGATCCCCTTTGAATGACACCAGTACTTAAGCCAATTCTTGAAATTGATCATCTTGTCTTCATATTGTGGCATCATTCTTGGTGAGGGTAAGATGCTACTCAAGGTCAGGGTCATACCGGCCTAGGCTACATGCTCAGAGAGCTCCTCTATGTCTCTTTTCATGTAGTCCAGGGAGGTACGTCTCAGGTCATTCATTCATTATCTAACAAGGCTGAATTATCAAGCAGACTGCTAATGTCTGTATTTTATAAAAAATATAAGTTATCTTAATGAAATTGTATGTGTTTTTTAACTTATGTTATTCCACAATTCCCTATATAAAACACATATCTGAGTCTTCAGACTAATAAAGTGGTGTTACAGTATTATCTAGGATGAACAAATGATTTAACTAGGAATGGTACTCATTAAACACTTCAGAATTACATAAAAAAATCAATGTACAGCTACAGAGGGAATTGGACATTCAGTAGTAATAGCACACAAATGAGTGCACCAAGCCAACGGAGCACGGAACCCACGGAATAAAAGAAAATAAAAAAAAAAAAAAAAAAAAAGAAAATAAAATAAAAAAAAAAAAAAAATAAAATAAAATAAAATAAAAGAAAATAGTGGCTATTCAGTAGTAATGTTGAAAACATTTAACACAAATTTTCACTCAACTAAGTGTACATTTATGTATTGTGTTTGAGGTTTAATAACAACACCTCTATGTGTCCCACATCAAATATGTACCCTTTGTGCATCATTTCACTAGTTCCCCCTTCAATAAGTAAACAGCTGTTCCAGGTATATATAGCTAAAATAAGCCATTCAGAAGTCTAATGAATTTTTGTTATATTAAATTTCACTACTTACAGTTTGTCTTAAATAATGGGAAATATCATTTTAATTGCTAGAACATTTAAAAGTCTGTTTTAGCAATCTTTTTCTTTTTTTTTTCAAAACAGGTTTATTGTTTTAACATATAAGAGAAATATCATAACAATTTTATACAAGTAATTAAAAATAGGTATTATTATAATATTCAACAAAACAACTAAAGTATTTACAAAGACATCCACTACAATCAGATCAATTAATTAAACTAAAATACCATGCTATTGAAATTAAAATTTTTTTAACAAATTTTGTAAATTATCCCATACAATAAAATAAGATGTTTTTCTGTTTGTTCTAGTCCTAATTGTGTTTATTTCCATATGGCACACTATATTCATAACATTTTTAAATTCATTGAACGAAGGAGGTGTATCTGAAATCCAATTTCTAGTTATTATTTTCCTAGCCACTGCTAGAATAGACCATAACAAGGAAGCTTAACCTTTTTAACACTTTGAGGTACAGGTGTGTTGAATAATATAAGAGATTTAGAAATAATGAAATTATCTGTAAAAAGAGCCTGCAAAAATTCATTAATTGACTTCCAGTATTCTTTCAATTTTATACAGTCATAAAACATATGAGCCCAATCAGCATTAATTTCTACATTACATCTCTTACATAGATTATCTTTATTATTTATTTTATTCATCATCAAAGGTATATAAAAAGATCTATGTAAAAATTTCCATGTATAAAGTCTCCAGACAATGGAAGACGTAGTTCTATAAGCAGATTCCAATATATATTGTTTATCTTGTTGATTTGGTGGGTCCCCATTAATAGAAGTGAAATAATTCCAGTATGAATCTACACTGTAAAAGTTTCTTGTCTGATAACTTTATGTATGTATGAAAGTTTACCTTTATCAGAAACTTTATGTTGTAAATTTAATATCAAGTAATCAATCAGTGTTGGAATAGATTCTTTAACAGTTATAGACATTAAATCTATTTTATTAATGAGATGTTGTCTAAAGGTCTGAACCTCTAACCAGCAAGTTTCTCTTAGATCAAATTCTTGTTTTAAGAAATCTAGATTTTTAACTTTATTATCAGATATCAACTGATACCAGTACTTTAGATCATTATCTATAGCTAAATGAGTTCCTTCAGAAGTAGATGACAAAAGCATACCCTGAGTATACATTATAGGAAATACAATAAAATTCCATTCCCTATACTTAGGGTGCATGAATATAAAGTTACGATAACTAATAATAATATTTAATGGGTAACAAACCATATGTTTAGGTGTAATAGGTGAAGTACAAAATTCCTTTAGTAACCATAACAGCAATCTTTTTCTGAATTCTGTAGTCTTCCTACTTCTGAGAGGTTAAAGGTCTTGTTGCACTTCCTATCTGACTCAGGAACTGTTAAGGAAGGATTCACAGTGAAGCAGAGACCCACAGAAGCTCGAGACAAGCTGAAAACATTCTCTAAACTCTTCTGAAGTAATTTGGTGGGAAAATAGACAGAAAAGAAAGTCTTTAAACATAAAAGGCTCAGTGACACATTCTGCAAGCCACATTTTAACTGAAAGACTTTTTTAACATCAAATAAGTAGGGTAAAGTTATACAACCTTAATAACATCAATAGAAAGAAAATGGATTAAAACACATCAATGAACACATTTTTAGTTATACCCCCACTATCAGTAACACTATATGGAAATACTTTGTTAAATATTAAAAATTAAAACAGTAAAGAGTTTTAACATTCCCTTTTACACACATGCATTTCCCAACAGTTAAACCAGCCCCCCAAACCAGATTCATTCTATTAAAGTTAATCAGTTACTAAATTATTGTTGAAAAGGAAAGGGTAAAAGGACAGAAAAGAAAGAAAAAGGAGTAAAAAAAAAAAAAAAAAAAAATTTAAAACTGTTTTAGTATGATATTTCCCTTTAGAGTTTTAAAAGTTTTGTTAAAAAAATCTGCAGTATTACAGTAATAGGGAGACTACTACTTGTAAACTGAAATTAATATAAGGAAAATAGAAAAGTATTACCTTTAGGTGATTTTATTTAAAAGTTGTTTCAGACACAGACTATTTTAAGACAAATAATTTATAAATAACTAACAGGTAGTTTTATTTGTCTCTGAGCTTTTTTTGGATTCTATAACTGTTCAATCATTCCTTGTAGCCTGTTTTTTTTAAAGATACACTCACGTCTATATCATCAGTAGAATTAAGTCAATTATTTTCTGGAAGAAGGAAACTGCATCTTCTAAGGAATCAAATGTTTTTGCCCTCTGGCAAAAATAATCTTAGTCTTGCAGGGTAGATTAGGTGAGTTTTTATTACAGCTTTCTCCAGTGATTTTAACAGAAGAATACAAGCTTTTCTTTTCAAAACCACTAGAGAGGAATAGTCATTGTCAAATATAATGAAAGAATCACCAAGTTTTATGGGTGAAGCAGACCAGGCTGTTTTCAAAACAAGATCCTCATCCTTGTGCTGTTGAATTTTTCATTGGTTTGTGTTCTTGTGGATTTCAAGATCCTCATCTTGACTAGAAATAAATTTGACTATTATAGATCTTGGATTTGAAAGTTTTTTTGCTTGGTGTCTCTACAGTCGAAGATATATGAGCTAGCTGTCTCTGTGCCAAATGACAGGGCTTCAGGAAGGTTTAATGTTTTAGGTATCCAAGTGGATAAGAAGTTTACCATGTTATCTCCTTCTAGTTGTTCAGGGACTCCATAAATCTGGATGTTGATCCTCCTTGCCTTATTCTCTAGGTCATCATTTTTTTTCCAAGAATTGTTATTTTGTTGAAGAATAAAATCAGTATTATGTTCTCCTTAAGTCTGCTGTCTATGTCAGTGATAGAATCCTCCATAGCAGATGTCTGGAATTTCTGTTGTTTCAATACTTGATTAATTCAATCTTCTTTGTAGAGTCTTCTTTTATTTTGTCAACTTTGGAGTCCAGTTTATCTAGTTTTAGGGATAGGTCTTGTTTACTACAAATAATAGACTGTAACTCTTTCTTCACTCAATTTTCTTGTGAAACTACTTTAGAGTGGTTCATCTTCTTTGGTAAATCTTTATCTTGAAGTTTTGACAGGAAAATATTTGAAATGTAATTTATTTTTATCACCAGAAATGTCCCAAGAAGTTTCCAATATGACATTTTTGAATGATTTTTGATGAAAATGACAATTTAATCCTGTTAAGAATGTATAGGTGAAGGAGAGCAAAATTCCTCTGCTACTAACTGCTTGTCATCTTGGCCATACCTCCAGGAGCTCTAGGTGTTTTTTTTTTTGGTTCTTTTATTTTTGTCTACTCAGTTTTCCTGGGCTGGAGTGATCTAAACAGGACTGTGCAGTGCTGTATTATTACAGATGTAGGCACTTTTTTTTCAAATTCTCGCTCTCTCTTAGGAACGAAAGCTAATTCCACATTCTTTTAAGAGCTGTAAGAGCTGTACAAATCACAGAGTAACTAGTGGCACAGCATTGCACTTATAAGCTGACCTAATTGCTAAGCTAGACCAAAATATTTACTGCATACTCTACTGTATTTTTTTTTGCTTGAACCACATTTACAAATACATTTATTTTACCTCGAATCAGTACTTTAAACCTAGTGCTGAAATGCTATCTTCTATTTTCACTTAACATTTGCTAAACTAACCTCATAGCCAATCTAGAAAAGAATATGTACTGCATAATGTTATTTTAGTCCTTAAATCTAATTTAATTTACATTTTTTATTTTTGTTTGAACTAATACTTTAATCTAGTATCTAAAATGCTGTTATCTTCTCTTATTCATGTTTATTCCCCATGCACACTTGGATCACAATGAAAAGACAGCCAGCTAATCTTCCCTCCATTGCCAGCCTTGTAGCACTTGGTATACTCATGCAATGAAAAAAGTGTCTAATGCTCACAGATAGTAACCTTTTATTTAACTCATTACATCTAAGTGATGCCTCCAGGTTCATCTGCAGTTAACTCCTACTGATGCCTCAAGGCGTCAAATATTGCTTGTTTATATTTGCATCATTAATTCCAAAACCATGCTATGTACAAGGTTTTAAAAGATTTCATCTTAACGCATCCACAATGGCAAACTCATCATCATCTTCTTCCGGCTGTACCCTCATCACACCCAGTGCAAATCTTAACATCTTTAACTCTGCCACATCCAGCTCTAACTCCTGCCTTTTTGTCAATGCCACTGTCTCCAACCCATATAACATAGCTGGTCTCACTACCCTCTTGTAGACCTTTCCTTTCACTCTTACTTTTACTCGTCTGTCACAAATCACTCCTAGCACTTTTCTCCACCCACTCCATCCTGCCTGTACTCTCTTCTTCACCTCTCTTCCACACTCACCATTACTCTGAACTATTGATCCCAAGTATTTAAACTCATCCACCTTCGCAAACTCTACTCCTTCCATCCTCACCATTCCTCTATCCTCCCTCTCATTCACACACATATATTCTGTCTTAGTCCTGCTGACCTTCATTCCTCTTCTCTCTAGAGTATATCTCCATTTCTTCAGGGTCTCCTCCACCTGTTCCCTAGTCTCACTACAGATCACAATGTCATCTTCAAACATCATAGTCCATGGGGACTCCTGTCTGATCTTGTTTGTCAACCTATCCATCACCATTGGAAATAAGAAAGGGCTCAGAGCTGATCCTTGATGTAATCCCACCTCCACCTTAAATGCATCCGTCAATCCCACTGCAGACCTCACTGCTGTCACACTACCCTCGTACATATCCTGTACCACTCTTAGATACTTCTCTGACATTCCCGACTTCCTCATACAATACCACAACTCCTCTCTAGGCACCCTGTCATATGCTTTCTCTAAGTCTACAAAAACACAATGCAACTCCTTCTAACCTTCTCTGTACTTCTCCATCAACCCTCTCAGAGAAAACATCACATCTGTAGTGCTCTTTCCCAGCATGAAACCATACTGCTAATCACTAATCATCACGTCCCTTCTTAACCTAGCTTCCACTACTCTTTCCCATACCTTCATGCTGTGACTGATCAATTTAATCCCTCTGTAGTTACTACAGCTCTGCACATCACCCTTATTCTTAAAAATTGGTACCAAAACACTTTTTCTCCATTCCTCAGGCATCCTCTCACTTTCCAAGATTTCATTAAACAAGCTGGTTAACAACTCCACTGCCATTTCACCTAAACACCTTCATGCTTCCACAAGTATGTCATCTGGACCAACAGCCTTTCCATTCTTCATCCTCTTCATAGCTATCCTTACTTCCTCCTTGCTAATCTATTTCACTTCATGATTCACTATCCCCACATCATCCAACCTTCTCTCCATTTCATTCTCTTCATTCATCAACCCCTCAAAGTACAAACTCATCTGCATTAATATTTAACCTCTGTCTAGTGCAGGTAACTAGATAATTATCTGCTGTTTTTATGATATTAATTTATGTAGATATAATTGCCACATTTTTCTAACTATCTCAAGAACCAAGTAATACAGATAGAACTCCTTAGCCTCATATGAAAGCTTTTAGCTAGATGAATAAAATGTTGCTGACAGTATGTGTGCAACCTGAGTGGTTGCTGACATATTGTAAATTGTTTACAAAATATTACAAATGTAATATTTACTGTGTTTACTGTAACTTATAAAATCCGGTTTAAGACCTAGAACCTGAAGAATACTACCACTATAAAAATAGTCTGTGCTGAAAACTTTATACTTCTTCCTTAACCCCTGTGTTCCAGAGATATGAACATTTGTTTTGAATGTGAGGACATAATTTGATTCTGTCAAAAGGCTTAGGCTCCACCCATTGGAAGTTACAGTGAAAACTTCCTGAGCTCCATTAGAGTGAAAGAGTTACCTCATTGCTGTCTATTTGTGAGAGATGCAAGAATCTAACCAAATTCAAGGCCTTGTTCCCATAACCAAACACTTGCTGTGAGTTTCAATCATCAGCACCACCCACTAAACATGATAGTACTAAATTATCATTTGCTGAGGCAGTTAAAAAATCTTTTCCCTACACTCAGTTGTTTAGTAGGAGCAAGGCCAAGTGTAAACCATGCACTGCAATACAGATTAGTGAAAACACCGCTGGAAGTCACGAAGAAACTGCATATCCTACAGCTATTACACCAAAGTAATCAACAAACACAGAAATATGTTAGTGATTGGTGACTCCATAGTAGGCAGACTGATTCCACATGCACAAAACAGGACAAAAGCGGAGTGACCATGAACTGTCTTTAAGGAACCAAAACTGTACATGTCTCAAGGGCAGTGAGGGTCCTTAAACCAGATAAAAGTGATTATGACATTGTGGTCCATGTTGGGGTAAATTATCTAGCATGCAAAACTTTGTGTGATATACAGAGAGACATGACAGAGCTCTCCAAACATGTCACAGATGCAGAAAAGATCCTAATACTGGGTGGAATCCTTCCCTCACCAAGAATAATGCTGAAGTATAAGAAAAGCTGGTTGGCTTTAACAGCTGGTTAAATACTTGGTGTAATTCTAGAAGGTTCTAGTATATATCTGCATGGGATGAGTAGCTTGACAACTGTATTTGCTTTGCCAAGGATGTTTTGCACCTCACATTCCAAGGCTTTCACATACTTGCAAAAGCTTTTGTTTCCCCACTGTGCCTTTTTTGAGCCAGGTCCAGCTAATGGACCTTCCAAACTAATTTCAAAAACAAGCAAACCACTGGACCACATCAAGGTGGCAATATTTAAAGCTCCAAGTCTAAAAAACAAGCTGCCAGCCTTTGAGGCTCTCCTACATTTGGAGCATATCCATGTATGACATTGTTACAGAAACCTGGTTTAAGATGCCAGAAGGCACTCCCTTAGTACCTGGATTTTCTGCTTACCAATCATTTAGACCAGATGGAAAATGTGGTGGCATTTCTGTATTTGCTTGATAATACATTACCTCAAGACAGATACCTAAAAGACCCACAAACAGAGTTTATAGACATTCAAATCAAAATAAATAGTATCAACTATCGGATCATAATATGTTAAACAGGACCCCTCTGTGCCTCCAGAAAATCTTATCATATAAAATTCCTAAATATTCTTGATGAACTTTCTATAAGGAAGAAAGCTATTTCTAGGTGAATTTAACTGCCTAATGATAAACTAGTGTAGAATATGCCCAAAATTTCTTAGATTATATAGCAAGAATTAAGGACCAGATTGTTAAGGAACTAACTAAAGGACAGAATATACTTGACTTGGTCCTAAAAGACTTTACAACAAATTTAGTATCTATATGTACCATTCCCAAGGTATTCCCCTCACTGGTCAAGTCAGAGCTCAGACAAGTAACATTATCCATCAAAATCTTCAAACCATTACAAGCAAATATCACAGAACTCAAGGAATTCAAATGTACAAATTTCTTAAAATTCTGTGATGAAGTCTTCACATTTGAGAATAACAGTATCAAATGTATTAACATGGCAGTCCCAGCTAGATCCAAACAAATAGGGAAGTTTAAAAAAAACAAGCTTGCTGGCCCACAAGCATTAATAATCTGTATAATAAAAGGAAGAAACTCCTTAACCTATATAGCAGAACAAGAGACCCCAGAATTAAGGTGAGCATCAAGCAGTTCATTAAGACTAATAAAAGACATCAGAAAAAACTAAGACTAGCTTTACAGAAGTCAAAGACAACTATAAGTCCTTCTATAGTTATGTTAGAAAGTAAAAAAAATAACACTCAACATTGTTCGGGGCTTTTTCATAATTGTGATACATACTATGATCCAGTGGATGAAGCCGCGGTGGTGCAGTGGTAGCGTTGTCGCCTCACAGTAAGAGGTTCTCCCGTTCGATTCTCGAATGAAGCACCTTCTGTGTGGAGTCTGCATGTCCTCCCCATGGTTGAGTGGCGTTCGAAAGACATGCGTGAATGGGCGTGCTTTCGTTGAAGGTTGGGTGTCGGGCTGGCACCTTGGCACCATAAAAGTCGACTGCCATTCATTAGGGGACCGGAGTTCTGCTGTGACGACCCCTAACTGGGAAAAGCTGAAAGAAAAACGACAACTATGATCCAGTGGATATTGCCAACAAAGTTATAAATACATTTAATGCCAGCTTCACACCAGGGACTTCTATTCCAAGCCCACTTATCCAAGATGGAATCAAGCTCCCACCCAGACCTCCCAACCGCCCCGAATTACTCAGTTTTTACCGAGTTTTGGGGTCCAAATGATGGGGTGTCACGATTCCCGAATGACACCCCATCATTTCCAATTTTTTCCACTTTATTTTTAGATTTCGCGCTATATTGGCTGATGTCATCCCGTGCACGATGACGTCAGTGCCATCGGTGCTATCAGCCTATCGGAATTAAGCTCTGCACACATTTCCGAATTCTGTCTGGGCTGTTCAAATGCTGCAAGCGGGCGGGCTTCTGTTCAAATGCTGGCTGGGCTGAAATTTCATATGCTTTTGAAGGAATGTTATGTGGATTGTGGAATGAGCCTGTCAGTTTGGGATTAATGCTGCTGCTTTTGTTCAAGTGCGCTGCTGCTTTCATTCCATTGCGCAGGATGTTATGTGGATTGTGCCTATCAGTTTGGGATTAATGCTGGTGCTTACGGGTGGAAACTTCAAATGTTGCTTGCTGGTGCTTTCGTTTGGATTTTAAGGTAACGGGCAGAATGCTGCTTCTTGCTTTCAATTAGAAAGACAGTGCGTGCATGTACGCTTGTGTGTTAGTGTGTGTGTGTGTGTGTGTGTTGGGACATGCCTGTGGGTAAATGAGTGTTTGCCTGAGTGTATCTGTCTTTGTGTGTGCATGGGTATACAAATGTATGTGTGTGTGTGTGTGTGTGTGTGTGTGTGTGTGTGGGTGAGAGAGAGACAGTGATTGTAGGGGAAGTGCCTTTGGCAATGCGATGCAAAGTATACTAGGGAAACACCACCACCCCTGCCATGTCTGACAGTGCTAGTATTAACTAGAGTGCAACTGACAGATATACTAATGAGCTGATAATAAGACCTTTCTCCCCACATGCATAAGTTGCATTTTCTCACCATCATAGTAACTGAATTCCTTGCTTTAGAGAATTATTGTGAGCACTGAGCCATTTTTTTTTTTTTTTAATTTCTGGGAGTATTTTCTGCAGGTCATACATCGGTGAATTAGAAGATGTTGCATTACTGCATACTACTGTATACCAGACACATTGTTTTTACTCTCTCTGCTATGAAATGTTGAATGCTGTGAAACAACTCTACCTGCTACAAAATAAGTCTAAACTGAAGCTACCACATTGTCAGATTTGTTTTGGGCCCCAACAGTTAATGGGTATTTCTCTTGTACTACTTTACATTTTCTAGCAAAGCTTTTTGTGCAACATATTTTGGTAAACATTTAAAAGTTGTCCTTAATGTCTGCTTTTTCTTACAAAGGCAAGGAAAACAATGAATGAAAGATAGTGGGCCCACTTCATCCTGCTCTTTATAAGTTTCTGTAATTTTTTTCTTGTTCAAATATTTCAGTTGTTTGAAAATATCAGTGTTACAGACAGCAAGGAATAGCTTCTTCTGATACAGCACTCCTCATCTGAGTGTGAACATTTCACAGACATTACTTGCAAATAAAAGGTATGAGGATTTTTATTTGGGGGGGGGGTCGCTGAAATATTTCAGACTTCATACGTAGTATGGGCTGACCTACTTTGTGAGTGGAAACACCTGTGGCCATTCAGGTCAAAGAAGTAAAGTCAATGCAAATAATTGTTTGTGCCATAGTATTTAATCCTTATTCTCTCTCTCTCTCTCTCTCTCAGAAAATACTTGTTGGAGTCAGTTTTATTTTAAAAAAATCTAGTCGCCTTCGCATGAAAGCAGTCCCCGTCACCCCACCTCTACCCATAAGTGATAAAAATCTCAATTAATAAATATGTCCTTTTACTTCCAGACTTCCTAAAACATTTTTGTTAGTTCCAGATCTCCCAACCGTCCAGCCTATTGGAATTAATTTCCAGCTGGGCTGAAACTTCATATGCTGCTTTCGAATGGACATTGTGTGAATTGTGGAATGAGCCTGTCAGTTTGGGATTAATGCTGCTGCAGAAACTTCAAATGCTGCTTGCTGGTGCGTTCGTTTGGATTTTAAGGTAACAGGCAGAATGCTGCTGCGTGCTTTCAAATGGAGTGTGTGTGTGTGTGTTGGGACATGCATGTGGGTAAATGGGTGCTTGCCTGAGTGGGTGGTGTGTGTGTGTGTGTGTGTGTGTGTGTGTGTGTGTGAAAGTGCCCCCATTATAATTCACCTGGTGGCTAGAGGTACTTAGGCTCAAACCCTGTACCCCGGGTATAGGGTAAAAAGAGCCTAATGTCCCTAGCCACCACCTCTCATGAATTTTGTTTTGTTCTGGTCCTCATAAACTCTGCAGTTTCAAGATGTTTGTGACAAATCACTGAAGGTTGAATTGATTGAATGATGACAGGCATTTGAATTTCAGACTTTATATTCTTCAGAAAATAAATGTTAACAAAAACCTTTTATTCTAGCAATTTTCTAAGTTTATAAGATCAGTATTTGAAATGTGTCCCTATTTTGGGGCTGTATTCCCCCATTATTGGATTGTCCATCTTTTTTGTGCTAAGAGGTTGAGAACTATGGTGAGAAGATAACTGGATTCACTAAATGATATAGCCATTTAAGTTTCAGTCTTCCTATCTTTTGGGAAACAAACTGCTGATTTGGCATAGTGGTATGTTGCTATGACTGTAGTGCACAGTGCCCTCTGTTCAAGACTTGCCAGTGAAATGCATGGTGGTAACACAACATTTTATTCTAGAAACTTTACAAAATTATACAAGCAATGTTTAAAATGTGTCCCTGATTTTTGGCCTTTTGTCCCCCCCCCAAAAAAAAAACTTAAATTGAAAATAAGTGTAAGAAGCTGTGCAAGATGCCTATGCCTTACACTGTCATTCTATTTTTATATGTATATTGTGTGTGTGTGGAAGTAGACTTTTATGATGGAAATGTTCTGAATTAGGCAGTTTTGTCAGTACTGTTTCATGCATTTCATTTCATTGCCTACTGAAAAAATGTTCAAACAAATTTAAAATATGCTCTAACAAGTGTGCTGTATAAGAAATATAATTTACTAAAGTCAGGAAGGTGTATCAAAGAACACATGTATGTTTCTTGTTTTGTGTGCAAGGGGCCAGTGATTTGAAAACAACTCAAATGTAATTTTTATCCACCACTGGCCAGATGCATTTTCTTTGGATGTAGTGTAGGTTTCAATGCTATTTTAATGAATGCGAGTTTCAAGGGCAGAGAAGTTTTAATGCCAAGTCTATTTTCATTGTGAGACAGTATTGCTTTGTTTAACAGATGTCTATTGGTGTTTGTGTATTGTGCTATAAAGTGTAAAAATAAAATCCAAATAATCATTGTAGAAGTAAAGTAGTATGCAGTATTGCACACATTAGTGTTTATGGTAAATGGGGCAAAATAGCCAGGTAATGGGACATTGGAGTGGCTGCAGGGGGACACTGGTGCCATATTTTGGTTGTCTGTTCTTCAGTTTGCACGAAAGTTGGTATCCCACAATTCCACTGGAGTGGGTGGGGTTACATAATTATGTATGCAAATTGTATGTTAAACAGCGTACAGATTTGTACCTATTTTTCATGTACCTTGTCCAGATTTTTGATGTTTCAAGGTTGAGAGGTATGCTCCCACCATCACACAAAAGTGTACTGAAAGTACTCTAAAACGAAGGCCACCTCATCTGTGAGGCCTGAAAACACATCCAGTTGCTTAATAAATAGTGCTAAACAAGCACCCTCAGACCTTCTCCTCAGTCTCTTTAACCTAAGCCTAACAATGGGATTTGTATCACAGTATGGAGCACAGTTGTGATGTCAGACTAAAGGGTGGCCCCAAACCTGACCCTGAGAATTATAGACATAGCAGTCTAACAAATTTTATATGCAAAGCCATGGAAGGTATCATAACTGATCTAATTAACTATAATATTAAAAATCTTATCTGTCTCAACATTCAGAAGTTTGGCTTTGTCAAAGGTGATCTTGTCTGTTGAGTCTAGTGAACTTCTTTGAGAGGATCACTCAGGTATTTGACTACAGGCAAGCTGCCCACACATTGTAACTTGACCTCACCAAGGCTTTGAATATCATAACCCATGCAAATATAATAAGTTGAAGGAGATACAAATTGATCAATATATTGTTAAGTAGATAGTCAGTTAGCTTAGGGACAGGCATACCTCTCAACTGTACAGAATTTTGCAGAATGCCCAGATTTTTGCCTCATATTTTGGTCTGTTTTTCATAAAATTGTGAATTTTTGGCAAATCATGGAGAGTTGAAGTCAGAAAATAAAGACAGTCATTTGAGTTGCAGGCTTCATACCCTTGAGGAAATTGTTGCTAATGCAAAACCTGTTATTTTAGCAACTTTCTAAGTTTGTAAGAGCAATATTTAAAACGTATCCCTATTTTTGGGCCTCTGTACCCCCATTTCGTATGGCTTTGTCCAGATTTCTTGCTCTAAGAGGTTAAGAGGTATGGGGGCAGTATTCACACATTAAGAGTAGGATGAATCTCTGAGGGCATAAAGGGGACCAGTGGAGTCCCTCAGTGATCTGTGCTAAGGCTTCTGTTATTCAATATCTAGTTCTCAGATCTTCATATTTGAAATGAGGATTTCTGGTTAGCAAAGTTTGTGGATGATTGTAAGCTGGAAGTCGTCATCGAGTCCTCTTTTGACATACAGGTACTTCAATAAGAGCTTCACTTGTGCACAAGAAAGGGCTCAAACTCAACAGTAAAGAGTGCCACATTGTTGCATTTGGTAAGCAGTCCCTAGCTCCAGCTTAAGTATAGAAACCACACCACTTCAAAATGTGAAGATAGTGAGAGACGAGTGTACTTGGGTGAATAGCCCCCTCTTGTCTGAACATCATGTTGCAATGGTGTTTAGGAAATCTTTTTGCCTTGTACATCTCATAGAAAAAGGTATTTTCTCTAGATTAACTCATTCAAGCCTATAATGCCTTTTTTGTATATTTTCATTTCACACCCAAAGCTCCTTATAGTGTACAGACCTTTTTGGGTATGGCTTTTTTAACTAAGCAACTTACCAGCTAATAATAGGCAGTATTAGAAAACACAAGGATTTATTAACAAAATAATAGAAAGATTGTTAATCCAGAATGTGCTGAATGTAGAGAAATGAATCAGTATTCGTCACTTATTATTTATATTTTCATATCTGTGTTCATATTTTCATAATTGAGAGTCCCACATATTATTGAGGGATATGGTGTGATATGCCATGGTGAGAGACAGGAAACTTCATTGTCGATGTCCACTTATATCACACTACAGTAGATTTATTGCTAGTTGCTTATTAGTAATACTTTAAAAACTAAGTGACTTAAAAATGTTTCATGACATCAGGTGAAACTATAGATGCTGCTGAATAAAACTATTTTTGATATTGCATTGTAATTTGCACGTCTTGAGAGAGGTAGTATTATTTATATTACTAATTAAACAATTAAGCAAATGTTTTCATTTTCCTACATACATCTCAATAAACATACACTCTCAGAGTAACTTTCTGTTGTCATGCTAAAGCTTATGTCTGGTACACAAAAATGCTCTAACAGTATATGTCTACCATGTGCCATTTCCAAGATATGATAATCTGTTTAGCAAAAAGAAATATATATATATAATTTGGGGTTTGTGTGCATCGTAATATATTGTAGTATTTATGGAAAGGCTACAAATGCACTATTATCACTGTAAAGTGCACATTGCATTGATAACATTGCTGTTTGTGTATTTTTAATAGCTTTTACTGTTCATAAACTATTTACATTTATTTAGCTTATTTATTTAGCTTACTGTTAGAAGGAAAAAAACACAGACAAAATTCACCAGAAAAACAAAAGGATTCCAAACTCCAATAATGTCCAAGAAAATAATTGTAAAATCCAAAAGGGTTTATTGAAAGCACTTTCGTTCATTATGCTTTCAGTGAACTTCATCAGACAGTAAATCACCCCCAAATCATCACTGTAAAATAATCTCATAAAACATGACATCAAAAAGTACCTCCCTTCACTCTTGTCATTAAAGTTACATACTCAAATTTTGAAAAAATAATTTTTTCCCACTGTCACTCAATTTCCATAACACATTTATTTAGCTTATGCTTTTTAAGTTTATTTTTCAGAAAATGCTCTGGAATGCAAGCTGTGGGTAGGCTGTTAAAGGTGTGACATTCTACACCACATAGGTGCTAATGAGTTAAAAGAAGTCCTCAGCTCATTATACTCCACACCCCTTTGGGATGTACCTTATTAAGCATATCAAGCAATTGGAAAGACCCAGGGATTCTTAACTAAAGAGATCAAGGGCTTAAAAGACTTGAGCTACCAGGTCAGACTGGAGTCTATATCTCTCTGCATTCAATATCATATGGACTCCTTAGGAGTGATTTGTGCCTTGATTATATGAGCATAAGAGATCATCTAGTAGCCTTTATTCAACAAATTAAACAGTCCTACTAACACTATATTACAAGATCTAAATATACTCCAACAAATAAGAAAAGGTGGTGGGATAGATTTCTCACAGTGTCTACCCCTTTTTTGGAATAAATTTATTCTCTAAATTAAACAGTGAGTGTCACACTCTTTGTCTTTAAAAAGGAGCTAGATAGCTGGATGGGTGTTCATAAATCCACCCCAGTATAACTGGCATATCTCTGCTTGAAACAGGAGGTTAGGGATAAGGCTGGGTACTGGCAGGGCGGAAATGGCCCTGTGACTCATTTACTGTGTAAATTCTGTAATCCTATAATCCTAAAATAACTTTTGTGTGTCAAAACCCCTATTGTTTTATCACTGTCTATGTTATCTAAAGTGAGCAAGTCCCTTACATGCCCCCTTGGTCACAACATAAGAGCCTTCTCTTGGATTACTGTCGAAGCCTTGTTGTTGTTTGTAGATGTTTGTCTTTGTACGTATGTAGATTACACTGCAGCTAATGTAAACCTTGCTCAAGAAATAATGTCAGTACTGTATAATGTTTGGCTAGCCAGGGAACTTATGTAAGGGAACACACTGAATGAGTTTTGGAGTCTTCTGGAGAAGGTTCGGAATAATACATTTTTTTTTTTTGCCAGCAATACTTTGTGTAGGCAAATTAAAGGTACAGCAGTGGAGGAATCAGTAGCTCCAGCTTATGAGAATTTGATGACAGCATGTCAGGAAGAAGTCTTTGGCTATAATCTTGATGCATATATATTTCTGATATATTTAGTTTTATGGCATTACTGTATAGATCACAATTTACACGTCTAGAAGAGGGACATGCATATTTTATATTTATCTAATATCTTTTTTAATTATCCTTATTAAATTATCACTTAAGACATAGGCACACATATATTAATAGGTTCATAGATGTTTACTAGGCTAATGACCACAGGGCCTTTTTAAGCCTACTCATGCATCCCAAATCTCTGACAAGTTCTGGTACCCTTGATAAGTGTAAGCAGGAGCTTGGGAGGTGAAACATTTACAAGCAGCGGCGTGGGAGATAAGGTTGCCCGTGTCCATTAGAGACATAGCTGCCGACCTAGGGATGAATTTCCTTTTCCCCATCCAATTGTCCAAGTTACACTTGAATTGGGGTAGGAAGGAACTCTGCTTCACATGGATTGGGAGCCTGTTCCAGAGATAGGGTAGTCTCTGGGATACATACCTGTCTCTCCAGCAGCTCCTATTTATACCACAGGCAAGGTTTATTTGTTTAGAATGGGTAATTCTGGTGCTGTATGTTTTGCTGATATACAGGAGGTCCACCAGAGTGGGATCGGATAATGCCTTGTATGCCAGGTACAGATCTTCCCTCAACAGCCTGTAGGAGACAGAACACAGGGATATGGCCTTAAGGCAGTCTGTATAGGAATAGGACACTTTACTTACATCCTGTATTCTTTGAGTGAGGAACTGCTGTGGACACTCCATTTGTTGGATATGCCTGGTTAGTTACATATCAAAGGAGGCATTGTACTCAATGATAGATCTGATGAATGCTGAATACAGTGAAACAATGACTTCCTTGGACCTAGGTGCCATACCTTAGTTTATAAGTTGCGCAACATAGAATGATTTCCTCACTAATGTAGACACCTGCTGGTCAAAGGCTAGATTACTATCAATGTGTGTCCCCCAAGTCCATGGGGGACTGGGTCAGTTTTAAGGGGTGTGTTGGCAATATGACTAATAAAAAAGAAAATAAGCCATAGTAACATTATTTCCATTTACGTACATTGTACTTCACATATATTTTCTTTCTTTATAAAAACTGTCTCTCGGTCCAACATTAAATAAATTGTTTGATTACCACCTTCCTTTAAATCTGATGCCTCCTCGCGAATATCATTCTGCATGCATTACTCCCACAAATTCCATTTACTTCTATGTAATTTGCTCTTTCCTTTTTCTAAAGATCACACTTCCAATTATTTTGTCTCTTTTACAATGTTTAGTACTTCAAATGCAATTGGTTTAGATTTTGGTTTCCATTTTCTAGTAATTGCTTTTTTGTCAGGCAACATAATTAAAGGCCTTCCTATGTCTAGGTAATTCAGATCCTGTGTCCCAGTTCAAAAGAATCATTCCTTTAGTTACAGCCATTTCTCCCCAATATTTCTAACAGAGTAATCTGTACGGAATTTTCAAAGTGTAATGATTCATTGCACTCACCCCAAAAAAAGCATACCTCTTTCTTCCCCATCACACCTCTGATGTTTGTTATATATCTGAGGAAGAATTCTTTGAAGTCTGCTTGGGGTATAAAAATGCTATTGTTAACACTTCCAAGCTGAAATCCTAAACATATCTCCTCCCATTTTTCCCTTGTAAATATCCCCCAAGCTTTTCTAACCTCCTCTGAATTCTTATAGTTAACATACAGTATTTTATACGCCCTACTAATTATCATTTTTTTTAACAGCAGCTGCTGTTATAGATTTGGCTAAAAACTCTACCAGAGCAGGTCTTTCAATTAGGACTCTCCTATCTCTTTTGCTTTACCTATACTCTGATATCAATCCCTGGTAGGGCTAGTAGTCCCTAACCTGTGGTCCAGACTTCTGATTGGCCTCATACCACTCTGTAACCTTTTCCTCTCTAGTTGCTTGTTCTCAGTATCCTGGTTCCTTTGGCAGTTTCTCCTGTAAGTTGCAGCTGCCTCTTGCTATTTTCTGTACCTCTACTTGTAGCCATCCCTATTGGCAAAATCTCTTCTCTATTCCTGTGCTGGCTTAATTCTTAGAATACTTTCTGCAACTTTATGAATATAATATTCTGTTTGGTTATTGTTATTCTCTTTAAGGATCTGCATCCAAAATCCCACTCTCTCACCTTATTTCTTGACCCCCCCCCTTAATCATCATGTCTCTCCCCATCGAATTATAACCTTCTGCTTGTGCTACATATATGAGCCTTAACTGTGTAGCTTTAAAATATCCCTTCTTATCAGGTAATCATAAATCACATTGTATTATTAGGAAGATCAACTTATACCACCTAATAATTCTTGCTCTGTTCCCCTCCCAGATAAATTTCTTCATCTCATTATTAATTATTGCCCACAACTTCTCCTCTGGCTGATGAAAATATGCCCAACCCATATATAAAAGTAAAGGGGTTAAAACATTTTCACCGCTTGAGTCTTGCTATCCATATCCATAAACAAGAGATTCCAGGTTCTCAGTTTTTGTATTATCTTTTGTTTAGTATCTTCCCACATATCCTTAGCTGCCATAACAGAAGCCTTTTTTAATCCATGCTCCTTAATACTTCATCTTACTGTGTCCCCAAAAATATGGGTATTGGTAAAGCAATTTGTGTGTGAATACATTATTTATGGCTCTAGACATTGTTTTATCTATCTGAGGGTACTCATAGCAGTGTGGAGAGAAAGGTGTATTCCAGATGACTGGAGAATAAGCGTACTTGTGCCAGTGTACAAGAACAAAGGGGACATCCACAACTATGGTCAGTACAGAGGCATCAAACTCCTATCAAATTGCACGGAAGTTCTGGAGAGGGTGATTGATAAATGGATACACAGAGTAGTAGAATGTAAGATGGGAGATAACCAGTTCAGATTAAGATCAGGATGCAGCACAACTGACCTGATGTTTGCAGTGAGATAGTTACTTGAAAAGAAGCTAGAGATGAGGAGAGAGTTCAACTAGGCATTCCTAGACTTGGAGAAAGCATATGACAAGGTCCCAAGAAAGCTGATCTGGGCAGTACTGTGGTGGTTTGAAGTCCCAGAAACATTGGTAGAATTAGTGCAGGCTATGTACAAGAATCCAATGACTCAAGTACGAACAGTGTTTGGCTTCACAGAGGGGTTGTCAGTGGGAGTGGGTATACACCAGGGTTCTGCTCTAAGCCCAATGCTGTTCCTACTCCTGATGGACTACATTAGTAAACGGGTTGGTGGGGACATATCAACAAAGTTGCTGTATGCAGACGATGTGGCATTACAGGCAGACTCTGAGCAAGAACTTCAGCAAAGGATAGGAGAATGGAATGCAAAACTAAAGGTACATGGGATGAAACTAAGCACAGATAAGACAGTGGTAATAGCGGCAACTTGGGGAAATCAGAAGAAGACAAGAATAGAGATAGAAGGGAAGATAGTGAAACAGGTAAACAGCTTCAAGTATCTTGGAGGGGTGGTTGAGGAAAAGGGAAGTCTGAATGCAGAGGTCAAAGGTAGAAGCAGAGAGGCTGCATCCAACTGGCATAGAATGTCAGGTATAGTCTATGACAGAAGAATGCCAAAGAAGCTGAAAAGTAAGGTGTACAAGACAGTGGTGCGACCAGTACTACTGTATGGTACAGAGACCTGGGCAGTAAAGGCAGAGCAGTTGAAGAAACTGGAGGTGATAGAAATGAAGTGCCTGAGAAGGGTGGTAGGATGTGTATTGTGGGACAGACAAAGAAATGACGACATAAGAGCAGAAGCCAAAGTAGCTGCAATTGCAGAAAAGATCAAAGAAAACAGATTACGGTGGTTTGGACATGTGCAGAAAAGAAGAGGACAAGCTGGTGAGGAAGATTTGGGACAGACAGGAAGAAGATAAGAGGAAGCAAGGATGTCCAGCAAAGAGGTGAATGGATTGTGTGAAAGAAGATCTGCGACAGTCATGCATGAGTGTTGAAGAAGGCAGGAGTGTAGCACTGAATCAAGAGAGTTGGTGACAGTTAACACGATACCCTGACCCCATGTAGAAAAATGGGAAAAAGGGGGCTGATGATGATGATGGGCTAAAACGTTTTCACAACTTGAGTCTTACGATCCATATCCATAATCAAGAGATTCCAGTTTCTCAGTTTTTGTATTATCTTTTGTTTAGTATCTTCCCACATATCCTTAGCTGTCATAACAGAAGCCTTTTTCAATTTGTGCTCCTTAATACTTCATATTATCGTGTCCCCAAAAATATGGGTATTGGTAAAGCAATTTGTGTGTGGATACATTATTTATGGCTCTAGCCATTGTTTTATCTACATTCATTTTATATCCCAAAAGACTTGAAATTGTCTCAAAATGTTCCACAGAACTGTGATGTTCTTTTTGGGATTTATCAAGTACAAAATGATATAATCTGCAAATACAGCCAAGTTTTCTTGATCATCATACCAGATATATCCTTGAATTCATGAGCCTCTTATTTTCTTTGTCAGTGGCTCTTAACAGAAAGCAAATAACAAAGGAGAAAGAGGACACCCCTGCCTGTTTCCTCTGATCAAACACAACTTCATGGAGATGAACCCTCCCACTTTAATTCTTGACTCTGATCCTTCACATACCCTCCTAATTATCCTTATTATTGTATCAGGGAATGCAAAAGCTTCCATAAAATCCCAGCTTACTATGTCAGATGCTTTTTCTGTATTAAAACCACCAACAACAGTGGTATTTTCTTACATTCTGCTTTCCCCATATCTTCATTGTTCTATTAATGTTGCCAAATGTTTGTCTGTCCTCTACTTTGATCCATATCTATCAGTTTTGACAGCACATTTTCCACTCTTTCAACTAGTATAGGCATACACACTTTATAATTATGGTTTAAATTTGAAATGGGTCTATATGATTCTAGGTCTGATGGGTCTTTACTTGCTTTGGGTAGTACAGCCACCACATCTTTCTTTCAAGATGCTGGCACTTCCCCTTCTTTGAAAATACCATTAAAATATTCTATATTGTCACCACTTTCTTCCCTCCTAACTTCCAGACTTCCTCAGGAATACCATCTGTTCAGGTCTGACGGGTCTTTACTTGCTTTGCATAGTACAGCCACCAGAGCTTTCTTCCAAGATACTGACACTTCCCCTACTTTTAAAATATTATTACTGTTTTTATCTAAATTTCTCCTGTCTTAACTATATGTTGTTGAGCCCAGTCTTCCTCTAACCATGAAATAATTAAGTCTTCCATAAATATTTCCATTTGTGCTCTTTCTTGGTTTCCATATTCCTTTACATTACACACATTTTCATAAAATTTCCAAAATATCTAGAATACTTCTATAGGATGTCTGGTTCTTTTTCTTGTCATAGTTACATAGGTTAGTACTAAGCTAACTGCCCTTGTGAGCCATTTTAAGCCTAGCCAATTATCCCTTGTGAGACTCAAACTCTGTACCTTGTGTTTGTAAGGCAAACACCTTAACAATTAGGCCACCCTCCCAATCCCTGACTCTCAAAGTTTGGCAAAAACCCTTTCTGCTTTCTGTTGTGTTTGTCTAATATCTTGATTCCATTATGTATTGTTCCTGTATATGACTATTAGATCATCAGGTCTTTCATGCTTTGATATTTGGATTAAAATAAAATAAATGGTATTCTGATTACTGAAATATATAGCAAGCTAAAAGATAAGAGCGCATTGCTGAAGGCAGACAGGGGCCACTTTCAACATATCACTGATATAATTTCTTTGACTCAGGTTGTAAGGGTGAAAAGGATATGCTCACATTCCAGCAGGTTGCCTGATAATATACAGGAAATGAAAGTTATGTTACTTGGAACAGATTGTGATGAGGAACTGTTTTTACTGTTATGGAAATGTGATTCAAACAGAGAAATATTATTAAACTGTATGGGTAAAACAAAAAAATCAAGAGACAAAAAAGGGGTTTCATTTGTTATCTATTCACAGGTTCAATATTAGAAAAGAGACTTTTGGAAAAAAAAAATATGTGAAAGCGTTAACGTTTGACTCTAATGTTGAAGCTACTGTGAGCTTTACCCCATTAAAGCAAAAATTAGCTTGAGGCCGCTAAAACCCTTATAGTTTGTTAGCTAAATTAAAAATAAATCAGTAAAATAGATCAGTAAATTAGATAAGCGCTTTCGTCTCTAATCATTAAAAATGCTGAGACTTCTTCAAATGTTTAAAATCATATGACTGAAACTTTTATACTGAATGATAGTCAACTGATCAAAGATGGATAAAATAGGGTTTATAACAACTTACTCTAATGACAGTGAAGACATCAAAAGAATCGTACAGAAAAACTGTGACTTACTTAAATATGATCGCAAAATATATAATCAGTTAGGAGCAAGCTCTAAAATTATTTATAAGAAGGGACAAAGTTTTAAAAATATTTTTGATAATTATATTAGTTCTAGTATTAAGAACTTGCAAGGAAGAATGAGTAGATGTGGACCATGCTCACAATGTGCTTATATTCGTATTTGTAGTGAAATCAATATTATGAGAAAAGTTTTCAAAATACAAGGAAATTACAATTGTCAAACTTCTGCAGTTATCTTTGTCTCACTTTGTATGGAATGGTCTGCCTACTATATTGGAAAAACTGAACAGAAATTGAAACATCGAATTTATGAACATATTTATGACATTACTAAGAGAAAACTACCAACGCTTTGCATAGTCATACCGAAAAATGTACTGACCATTATTTTCATTTTGCTGTTCTTGAAAAAGTCAACACTGATCCTAGAGGTGGCCCATGGACTTTATTATTAGAAACTAGAGAACTGTGGTCACAACTATTATTGGCTGGATCTATGCCACCAGGTCTAAATGAATATATATCCATTAATAGTTTACTGAAGTTAAGGGCATATCATAGATAAAATGCCTGAAAGGCACTGGCCCTTTAAAACTTTTGACTCCAAACTATGTTGAACTTGATCAGTGGACTATCATTCAGTATAAAAGTTTCAGTCATACAATTTTAAACATCTGAAGAAGTCTCAGCATTTTTAACAATCAGAGACGAAAGCGCTTATCTAATTTACTGATTTATTATTTTTTTAACTTAGCTATTAAACTATAAGGGTTTTAGCAGCCTCAAGTTAATATTTGTTATCAGTTGCTTTATCCTGAGTGTTTATATAGCTTTTCCCCATTGCTGACCTTTAAAAAATGGACAGAATCTGTCCAGAATTTTTGCATATTATTATAACATGGCAGAAATAGATAAAATAAAAAGCATATAGAGAGGAAATTGCAAGCATGGACCTTCTGTCGCATCCAAACTGCATACTGAAATGTAAATATTTTTCTGTTTCTGTGGGCAGTTTTGAGTTTAGACAGTTTATTAAGATTAGTTAAGTTGTTTACTTGGCTAGTTGTAGTTTTGGGTCATACTACATGTCATGTGGAAGATATCTCTTAATTTTAAAATATTTGAGAACTTGTCAACTCAGTGTTCTTTCCTCAAATCAAGAGGCTCTGTAGTTTAATTCAGTTCTCAGCTGTGGTGCCTTCTGTGATCTTACATTCCCATGAGTTTTCCATGGATGTTGCAGTTTGACTCTCACACTCTTACAGGTGTAACAAGGGTGGGTCATACGAAGGAGATGAATTGATGAAAGCTGGCAGAGTGATTGTGCAGCACTGTAGAACAGCTGCTGGTCAGTCCTTGTAGTCAGTATATGCAATCATCCATCATCTGTAATTGGGATCATGGCTGTTAAATGACAGTCAGTGCCTGGATTGCTGTAAAGGCCATGATGACTAGCTAAATATAATAGCTGCTGTTCTGTCACTGACATGTAAGACTGCAAGCATCATCTTTTCCAAAACTGTTTGCTGACTTGCAAATTAAGGACTGCCTGATGATCATACACTTTTCAGAGAGTGAGTATGTGTGTGTGTGTGTGTGTGTGTGTGTGTGTGTGTGTGTGTGTGTGTGTGTGTGTGTGTGTTCACCACCCTTAACTCTCACTGGTAAAATAGAAACTTAAGGGGAGACAAATGGAAAGTGCTGTCCATGTCAAAGCCTGAGGTCAACGTACAAGTTTTACTGGGGAGTGCAAAGGTCTATTTTTCATAAGTAGACTAGACAACTGTATATCAAAAATGACTGCCAGGGAATCATTTCTCCTGAGACTTTTTTATCATTAGTCAATAACTGGTACAAGTTTAATCTCTTATTAGTCAAGGGGAGACCCTGCATACCATAAAGGGATGAAAGCTATATGTCAGCAGACTTGGATGAGGAGACTTTGGCCATTTTCTGTCTTCATTAGCCTTTTTCCCTTTGTTCTCATTCATGCCAGGAGAGATCCTCCTGCCAGTCCAGGTGGAGGTTACCAACTTCCTGTGAGCAGGAAAGTAGGTCTTGAACTTTTCTTTCTACTAGATGGGTTAAAATGATGGAACTTGTGACATTGCTTCATGTTTATATCTGTTTCATGCATGAATGACAGTACTAGTGTGGGTCCCAACTGTTAACGTGATGAATTCAGGAAGACTTAATTGCTTAATATGCTTAAATTTTAAGGCACCAAATATAATGGAATTTCTCTGGGGCATATAATAAGACCAACAGAAGAACAGAAGCAGGGAAACTAGGCTTCAGCAGCGTGCTCTCCTAGTTCTAGTATGCACTTAGGGTCGTGCACTCAATGCAAAAATAAATAGATAAAATAATTTTTTGGTGATAGACCTCGAAAGAGGAAAACTCACACGTACTCTACAGTGTAAAGGGTCACTCAATGGAAGGTTTTTAAGCAACAGAATTCAAATCCCATGGGGCAAAAGAATCCCAAATAGAGGGTCTTTACATGGAAAATGATTATCAGAAACAACTTGATAAGGCTCCACTTTATGAGGCTGTAAAAAGTTCTCCAGATGGAAACTGGGAATGGAAGTAATATGAATATGAACAGTATGGAAAACAAGGTCTTCATCAGACAAACATTTGTAATGAGGTAACCATACAAAAGTAGTAACTATCAGTGAATAACTGAAAGGAGGGATGTAGCAGACTTGACCAGAATGTAAACCTTTTCCACTTGGCTGACTTTTTCTTCTTTGTGGAAAGTTTGGTTTCTTTCCTACTTCTAAAACTTCCAGTCTATCAGTAAAGCATGTAAATGTCAATATATTTTACTGAATGAGCATATATAGTGGACTGTGTGAGGTTAAGAATTTCAGAAGTGAAACCTGTGTTCTCTTGGCTTATAATAGCTTTTGAGATCACACTTCTTTTTAAATACTTTTGGCCTGTTTCCCATGTGGCCTAAAAGCTTATTGTTACTCACTGGCTAACTTATTCATCCATGGTCCTTGCAGAAGATGCCAAGAAGGAGACGTGAGAGCTAGAGACTGTGGCCATCATTCAGTTTAGGATGGAGGAGTTTGTGAATGTTCCTACATTCCTTCCTCTGTCAACTGGTACTTGGGGTACAATGCACTGCTCTACTGATGCTACAATGAGCTGGGGACAGTTCATTGTTTTGCTAACCCTAAATGCTTGGTGAAGTCTGAGCAGTACTCCTTTTAGGCTTGTGTGCCTGAGTCTCAATGCACTGGAATGCAATACTGAGCCTTCCAATCAACTGTAGTTCTGATGTGAAATGTCACTCACTCACTCCACCTGAAATTGTTGAGCTAGCTTCAGCCACTTTCTCCCATAACTCCGCAACTGGCTGCTCCATCATCTTGAATGCTAATTGCAACACCATACCCCTCAACCTCTCAGAGCAAGAAATCTGGAGAAAGCCAGAAATAATGGGGGAGAAAGGCCCAAAAATAGGGACAGATTTTAAATATTTCTCCTACAAACTTAGAACATTGTTAGAATAACAAATGTTGCATTATTATGCAGTTTCTGAAGGATATGACGTCTGAAACTCAAATGTTTGCCATTGTTTAGTATTATTTAGTGATTTTAATCCTCAGCGATTTGCTAGAAAATCACAAATTTTATAAGGAACAGACCAAAAATTTGAGGCAAAAATTTGGACATTCTGCAGAAATCTGGACAGTTGAGGGGTATGAGCACCACGACCTCTAAGTCACGATGCTGGTTGCCTTATTATTCCTACTGTCACTTCCCTTGCTTTTAGAACAATCCACTATTACACCAGAACTGAAAGAATGACATAAAGAAGCAGACTTCCCTACTGGAATAAATAAGCAGTAATTAACCTTTTCTGTCCATTGACAAGAATAAACAACATTTCTGATATTTGGCACTGGAAGAAGGTGCACACAGATCTTGATAGGGACCACCAAAAACTGCAAGATGGAGTGGAGAATACTCAAATTCATCTCCTTTTTATGGCATTGATTTTATGATATAAGCATATGGAAGTGCTCAAATCTGAAAATAAAGCTACTTATCTTGACTTGCATGAATGTTCTGTGCTATTTCATATTTTTTTATATGCAGACAAACATCTCTAGATATTTGGAGAGTATATCCAGTCCCATCTTTTCAGAGGTGGAATGAAATGCCAAAGGGCAAGCACCCAGAATATTTTGTTAACTAAAAACTCCTTTGGGGCACTGAGATAAAAAGCAGGTTTAAACCCTGCATTCAATCTGATAATTAGAAATTGTCAGCAAAATCACCCTTCCCCCATATACTTTTATGGAACCCAGCCAGAAGGCTCTGTTTGGTAGGAAGTCAGTGATCTTCAGCTCTCCACAAGCTCTTCAATGAGAGTGAGAGGAAGATGAATGACGACAGGGAGGTTTCTACAAGACTTCCAAACTGTGATCCTCCTTTATCACTTCTAGTCCCCTTTGCATGCTGTTTGCCATCACTCCTTGTCAGCAGAAAAGTGGAATGAGGAACATCATTCCATATATTCCATATGAGGCAGAACTGGCAGATAATGAGTGCAGAAATCAAGAGCAAAATCACCTTGTGACACCTGCCCAGGGAGGCCGTGCTGCACAGGCTCTCCGTTTAAAATGCTTCTGTTGACTGTGGCAAGACATTTTATTCCTATCCCAACAGTCATAGATATAGGCAAGCCTGTTAAAAGGCTAGCAAGGATCTCCAGAGTACCCTGTTAGGTTCATAAATGAGTATTAGGCTAGCTGCCCTCGGTGGCCATTTTAAGCCAAGCCAGTTTCTCTTTAAAAAGTGAGACTCAACCCTGCATCTTATGACTGTAAGGTAAACAGCTTAACCATTATATCAACCCCCAATTCAAAAAGTCCCAGACGCATCCAAGATTTGAGCACAGGACCTTTCACACCCTAAGCAAGAATTGTACACCTATACCAATGAGCCACTACACTGTCAAATAAGGATGTTATACATGCTCCAAGCCTTAGGGAGCTCCTGCTGTCTCTAACACAAATGCTGTTTTGCTTTAGGTACCATTCCACTAAACAGAATGGGTCTCATAAACTGGGTTCTCATAAGCCTAGCTTTGGGATAATTTGTGAATGTGGTTAAAAATAATCAAGTGTGTCTGTGGACATAAATATCTGCCACAGCCAACCAAATGACAACATCAGCAATATTATATATCTTAAATGACCATGAAGCTTCTATCCTAGCCTTTCCCTGAAGTTCTTAAGCTTCTGATATACCCGGACAAGAAACAGAGCTTTCTCACTTTTCTGCAGTATTCTTAGCAAGGGATTAAAGTCTTCATTCATGTTATTTATGTGAACATATTTACAGTATTTACAACCCTCAAGAGGATTCCATACAATTTTGTATATACATTTCAATATAGCAGCTTCTAACATTACAACATTGTGCTACATCTTTATCATTTTACATACATAACTTTTCATTTTTCAGGCATCTGTCTGAACTTCTCAGTACCTAGGACTACACATCATTAAGCAATCATTTTATACTTCTTATTTATTGTGCAGTTTAACTACTTAAATGATGGTAAGTGCTGGGCTTGCTGTAAAGCTGCATGACTAACAGCATGTAAGAGTTGATCTTCTGTCTTTGACTTGCAAGACTACAAGCAGTATGATTTTCAATAAATCCAGTTAATTCAATTTCTCAAAACATCCATTAATTATTTCTTATATGCTCTTCACCATTTCTACCAGTGTAAACCATCATCTATAATCTCCTCCATTTGTCTTGTATATTTATTGTTCTTCATTTTGCCTATTTACTCATGAGTGCAATGCTCTGTAGCCTTTCATCCAGAAACACCCAGTCTGCAAACAGGCAATCATGCCTTTTACAGCGACCTGTATCAGATTGCTGAAAACTTCATCTAACATCCCCATATTCAGGCAGTTTTTCTCATATATATATATATATATATATATATATATATATATATATGTGTGTGTGTGTGTGTGTGTGTGTGTGTGTATGTGTGTGTGCATATGTGTGTGTGTGTGTGTGTGTGTGTGTATATATATATATATATATATATATATATATATATATATATATCCTACTTCCACCTACATATATTTATCGTGAAATATTATATAAAATGGTGTCCTAATCCACTGCATTTCTCCATCATGAAATCATGCATTTTACAATAAAAAACATAACTAAAAAGGAGAAAGGTTCTTAACACTATTACCTTTATAATTCAGTCCACTGAGAAGCATCCTTAGTAACACATAGTATCCAAATCATAGAATTTGCAACTTTCCACTTGCAGAAACATCATTTCACACTAAAACACACTTCATCAGTTGGTTCATGTGCCTGATTCAACTGTTTCATCTCACCCACTCCTCAGATTAATCAACAGAAAATAAGGTGGGGTTATCACTCCTTTTATCACAAACATTTCTTGAATGTATCCAATATGGCCATCCTGCCCAGTGAGGTAAAGCATAGTCAGCACAACTGGTATAAACCTTTAACATCTCACATCCTCCACATTTTACTTATGATCAACTATCATACACTGTGACATGCCAATCAAAACTAAACAGACATCACAACTCAGGATGATTAGTCTTTCATTTAAACTTATATAGCCCTCTCATATCCTTAAAATTCACAACCTTCATTTAGCATTCCTCATGATGCTGCCCAGCAAATATATAACCACCCAGCCTTCACTCTTCATATCTGGACATAGCTGAGGCAGCTCAGTGTAGATTATCTCATAGAAATATCAGGCATATTATTATGCAATTTAGTCTATACCATTGATATAATAAGCATATATTCATGAGTTTTCAGAAATGCATTCTATACATATAAGCATAAAAAGCATGTTTACTACATTTTTATATCAAATTATTCATATGGTAAAGTTATACAATGTTCCACATAATTTCAGTAAATACATAGTTATTTGATTAATGCACCATATTTTTCTATTTATGTACAGTAGCTATAAAAACAGGTCTATGAATATATATCCACTGACATTTGATATTAGTTTGTCATAGAATCATTGCTTTATCATATTCTGCATTATCTAAACAACCCCATTTAACTTATTTTTATTGTAAATAAATCTTGGAAGAAGGGCAGAAAAATCTATTTATATCGATAGCACATCTTTTTATAGCATTGTCATGCCAATATGGTTAATGCTTCCCCATATTCTGCAGCAATTGTTCAGTCAATAGAATTGCTTTATTATATGGTCAATGCTATATTGTTTTCAATTTAAGTCTGCTGATTTATATGGTCAATACTACACCATTTTCACTTCAAACTGCAACAACAGTTTCATATGATTAATATCTCGCCATATTATAAAACTTTTAAACAGTCTTAATAATAAATTATGCCCAAGGTCTGTTAAATGGAAACACATATTAACAGTGAAAAGGGAAAGGAAAAATACTAGAATTTTAAATATTTCACCTTAAAAGCCATAATGCTGTAAGTGGTCTAAACAATTACTTAATCATATAGTTTACTCTTTACATACTCCATTGCAAGCTTGATATCAACAATTTCACATGGGTAATACTTCATAAATTGATATGGTAACTGACCATTATCATTTAATAGTATCTCAGAACCCCATTAATGCAGGCATTTACTATTATTATTATTATTAATATTATTGCTGAACTTATCTTCATATACATAACAGCAATAACAAAAGAATATGCAACTCTGTGAATGTGGCATTTAATACGCCTGCAGAGTTAGAGATTATCCCTTATACAGTTTAATATGAGTATCTGTTCATAGGTTCATAGGTTCATACTAGGCTATTTGCCCTAGGGCATTTATAAGCCTAGCCAGAGTGTGTTTGGCTTTCACCACCCATTTTAAATTAATTTTGCTATGCCCTTTTTCGAGGTTAGTATACTGTGCCTCTGTCTAACAGTGACACAGAAGTGATACCCGGGGTAAATCTATGATCTCCCATCCACTCATCAAGATTCCTCTTGAAGAGAGTCAATGAGGGACTCTGCCTAACCTGGACTGGGATTTTATTCCAGAGTGAAGGGAGCCTCTGGGTTATGAATCTGTCCCTCCAGCATGTCCGATTCATTTCAGTGCTGAGGTTCAAGTCTCTCGAGCGCGTAGCTCGATGGGATTTGGATTTTCTGAGGTGCAGCATGTCCATTAATTCTGGGTTGGACATAGCTTTATACATCAGGCACAGATCTATCTGAGCAGGCGGTATGCCACTGAGTAGAGCTGGAGTTTCTTTAACCGGGCAGCATATGGCATCTGTTTGAGCCCTTTGATCCTCTTGGTGAGGTACTTTTGGGGACTTTCCAGTTGCTGCAGGTGTCTGGTAAGGTACATCCCAAAAGGGGCATTGTACTCAATTATGGGCCTGATGAGGGATGAGTAAAGAGGCACGATGACCTCCCCTGATCTAGATGTGAATCCCTTCATGATTAGGTGGGCTATACAAAATGTTTTTCTAACCACTTTGGCCACGTGGTTGTCAAATGAGAGATTGCTATCAACTTGGGTCCCCAGGTCCCTAATTACTTCTTCTGTACTTAATGGATTACCACCTATGTGGTAATTTGTGGGCACTTTGTTTTTGCCAAAGGGGATGATACACTTTTTGGCGTTTAGCTATGAGGCCCTTTTGGAGGATGCTTGTGTTGGCTGGAGAGTCGATTACGGTGCCCAGTTTGCAATCATCTGCGAACTTGGTCAGCCACAGTCCTTCCGTGTTGGCCTGTACCTCCGAGAAATATATACCGAACAAGAGAGGTCCCAGGACTGAGCCTTGTGGGATGCCACTTGTAACTGGTTTGGAGTCTGACATGGCTCCAGCAATTCTAACCATGTGGGTTCTGTCCTTGAGCCAGTTTGCAACCCATCTAGTGACATAGGGGTTTATATTTAAGCTGGTGAGCTTATCTATAATGTCCGAGTGGGGTATTGTATCGAAGGCTTTTGCGAGGTCCAGGTAGGCTGTGTGGACCACCTTCCCCTCATCAATGGCCTTGGTGACTGTTTCAAAGAAATCAACCAGGTTTAAGAGGCAGGATCTGCCCTTAACAAAGCTGAACTGGGTAGGATCCAGTGTCTGTAGGTCTCCAATATCTTTATTTATGAGGTCCATGATGATTCTTTCCATAGCTTTGCAGACCACGCTAGTCAGGCTTATGGGGCGATAGTGTCTAGGATCTGTTGAGGCACCACCTTTGTGGAGAGGGACCACTGTTGCTGTATGCCACTCTTTGGGTACATATCCTGTAGTAAGGCTGAGAATGAACAGTAGTTTTATGTTTGGGTTTAGCTCTTCTTGGAGTTCATGTAGGACGCAGCCCGGGACACCATCTGGTCCCATTGATGCTGTGTTTTTTGCTTTGGAGAGGGCAGCTCTTACCTGAGCATCTGAGATGTCATGGGGGCAGCACTCTGCTGGGATAGATATTTGCCCTTTTGGTGGGGAGGGGGGGAGAAGTTTGCGCTGAACCTGTCAGGTAGGATGTTGGCAATGTCTGTGGGTTCGGTGTATTTTTTGTCATTTTGGACTAATTCTGAGCATATCTGGGAATTCCCACCCAGGTTCCTAACATAACTAAAGAAAGTCTTGTGATTATCCTTAGTGTCCTGTGCAATTTTTCTCTCGAATCTGGCGTTAGACGATTTTATGAGTGCCCATAGTTTTTTGCTAATACTGATCAGAGATGCCTTCCCTTTTTGGGATTTTGCTCTATCATGTAGTAGCTTCCTCCTTCTATTGTATAGTTTGTTTATGGCTGGGGTCCACCAGACAAGATGTCTGCCTTTGGAGGACTGGGTCTTGGTTTTATTTGGGATTGCATGACCCATGCATTCCTTGAGGTGTTCATAGAATGCATTTATAAAGGATTCTGCGGTCTGGGCCATATTTTCCACAGGCCCAGGGGCTTTGAAGGATTCCACCTCGGTTTTGAGGAGTGTGAAATTTGCTTTAGAGAAGTTTTTCACTGTGGTTTTCAGGGCAGGGGTTGGAGTCGGGATGTGAATATCCAGTGAGATTAGTTTATGGTCTGATCTTACCATTGAGGGATACACTTCTGGTCTGGAGCACAGAGTCCCCATGTTGGTGATGATCAGGTCCAGTATGTTTTTCCCTCTTGTAGGAGTGGTAACAAGTTGTTCCATAGCATTTGAGTTTATAAATTCTAGGAACCTTTGGGATAGGGTGTTGGAGCTAGAGTAATGCTCCCAGTCTATGTTTGGGTAGTTGAAGTCACCCAATATAATGGTGTTTGGAGAGACCTTCATATTTTCCAGTGTTCTCAGGAAGGCCGAGTGTGGTTCCTGGGTTTGGGAGGGTGGTCTGTAGCAGGCTATAAACTGGAAGGCAGTTTTACCCACTGTTAATTGCACATGGATAGTCTCTGATACTTCGTGCTGTGCCACCAACCTGGAAGTGTGGGTATCTTTGACGAATATTGATACTTCCCCTCCTTTTGTGGTTCGGTCCAAGTTTTGGGGCCGAAAAGCATGGTATGAGGTATAACCTGGTAGTGCTGGGGTGCTCTTGGGAGCCTTGAACCAGGTTTCTGTTACTGCACAGATATCGATGTTCTCCATGCTAAGGAGAGTTTTGAGTGCATGCATCTTGAGGTTTAGACTTCTGGCGTTGAGTAGCATTACTCTTAGTTTCTTATCCCTTGTGATACCTATGGAGGTGGGTTTGTCTTTTGAGCCTTCCCTAAAAAAGGCACTATGGGGGTAGCAGGAGCCTTTGCCAATATCTGAAAGCCCAGGTGTGACAGGTGCAAGCCGTTCCTAGTGAAGCATCGTGGCTTGTCGAGCATGTCATCCCAGGCTGACAGGCATTGGATCCCCTTTGAATGACACCAATACCTAAGCCAGTTGTTGAAATTGATCATCTTGTCTTCATATTGTGGCATCATTCTTGGTGAGGGTAAGATGCTACTCAAGGTCAGGGTCATTCCGGCCTGGGCTACATGCTCAGAGAGCTCCTCTATGTCTCTTTTCATGTAGTCCAGGGAGGTACATCTCAGGTCATTCACACCAGCATGGACAATGACTGAGTCATATTTGTACTTGTCTTGGAGTGATCGGAGTGCTTGTGTTATGTGGCAGATCCTAGCGCCCAACAGGCAGCTCACCGTGATCTTCTCCTTGTTCAGCCTGGTGAGCGGGACGTCAGTGTGCCTGACGATAGAGTCACCTATTACAAGTGTATCAGGTGTGTTGTTTAGCCTTAAGGGCTATGAGCTATGTGTTGCACATGTTTTGTTTTGGGGTAGTGGTTGCTTGGGTGTCTGCTTTAGAGGTCTCTGCTGCTTAGGCAGATTTTTATTTAGAGCCTCCGAGTATGTTTTTGTGTGTTTATGTGCTTGGTTTGCTGTCATAAAGTATGGAAATCAATTACTTAAGTAAGATATTACTCTGTCCTAACAGTATAATGGGTAAACATCCTAGCAAACTAGAATTTTCTGTCGAACATACCTCTATTCTAATATCCAGTTTGTACAGTTCAACCAGAATAATTGTTTTCCAGGCCATGGACTGCACAAATAAGCACAGATCTTTTTTTTTTTCATTGAATTACCCCTTAAGACAAAGGCAAACTTACATTAACAGAAAAGAAAAACAAAACCATAGTATTTGTTTTTCATTTACATACATTATGCATCACTTATCTTTTCTAGGTAATTATCATCAGTTCAACATTACATAAATTGATGAATTTCTGCCATCACTTAAATCTCACTCCTCCTGTTTCTCTTCCTAAACATTATTCTGCACGTATTATTCCTACAATTTCCATTTACTTCTATTTAATTTGTTCCTTCCCTTTTTTAAAGATCCCTCCTCCAGTCCTTTTATTTATTTTTTATAATAGTCAGTATTTCATATTGTTGGTTTAGGCTTTGACTACCTTTTTTGTAGTAATTGCTTTTTTTGGCAGCCAGTATAATTAAACTTAATAAAGCCTAGCTACACCTAGGCAATTCAGATTCTGTGTTCCAGCTAAAAAAAAAATCATATCCTTAGTTATAGCCATTTACTCACCAAATATTTTTTACAGAGCACTCTGTACAGAATTTTTAAAATCTGCCAAGTCATTATACTCCCATAACACATTTCTAGTTATCTCTTTCTTCTCCATCACACCTCCAACATTTGCTTTCCACTTGAGGAAAAATTCTTTGAAGCCTTTGCTTGAGGTATAGAAATACCAATGAAAGCACTTCCAAGTAAAGCTCCTAAACCTTCTGGACTTTTGTTGCACACTTGGGAGCCACACACATATGTCACCCCATTTTTCTCTTGTAAATTGCTTTTCCACTCTTTTTTCCCAATCTTTTCTTACTTCCTTCAATTGATTCTTATAGTTATTATACAATATTTCATATGCCCTACAAATTATATCTTTTAACAGTAGCTTCTGTTCCAGATTTGACTAAAAACCTCACCAGAGCAAGTCCTCTATCCCTTTCTGTTTGCATATAATCTTGATATCAATCCCTGATAGGGAGAACATTCTCAGGCCTCCAGTCCTAATGTCTTTTTGGCCCCATCACACTCTGTTATCTTTCCCTGTCAGTTTTCTCCAGTAAATTCCATCTCCATCTTGCCTATTTTCTGTATCCCTTTTTGCAGTTATCCCTATTGGTAAAATTTTCTTTTTAGGTTCTCATGTTGGCTTAGTTCTTAGAATGCTTTCTGGTAATTTATGAATATAATATTCTGTATGCTTGTTATTATTCTCCTTAAGGATCTACATCCAAAATCCCAACCTCTCTCTCTCAATTTCTTGAACTTCCACCCTGCTTCATCATCATCCCTTTCTATTTTGAATTATAACCTTCTGCTTGAGTTATATATGTCTTAACTGTGGAGCTCTGAAATATCCATTCAATTCAGCTAATCCTAAATCTCCTTGTTCTGTTGGAAGGATCAATTTATCCCACTTAACTCTTACCCTCTTTCCCTACCAGATAAAGTCTTTCAACTCTTTGTTAATTATTGTCCACAACTGCTTCTTTGGCTGATAAAAATAGACCTGATTTGTATATAAGACTAAAGGGACTAAAACATTTTCACTCCTTGATCCTTACTATAAATATTCATGAACAACAGCTTCCAGTTTCTAAGTTTTGTTTACCTTTTGATTAGTCTCTTCTTTATTCTTAGCTGCCATAAAGGATGCCTTTTTAAACCACACTCCTAAATACTTCTTCTTATTATGTCCGCATAAATAAAGGTATTGCTGAACCAACTTGCCTGTGGGTAGATAATTTATGGCTATAGCCTTTGTTTTATATTCATTAATTTTATATCCCACAAAAGACTTGAAACTGTCTCAGAATGTTCTGCAGCATTGAAATGTCCTTTTCTGGATTTATCAGGTACAAAATAATATCTGCAAATAAAGCCAAATTTTCTTGATTACCATACCAATTATACCTTGCATTTCTGAGTCTCTTATTTCTTTGACAATGGCTCTAGATGTAAAGCAAATAAAAGGGAAAGAGGATACCCCCTGCCTCGTTTCTCTATTCGGACACAACTTGTCAGAGAGGAATCCTCTCACTTTAATTCTTGCCTCTGATCCTTCATATATCCTCCTAATTAACCTTGTTATTGCATCAGGGAATGCAAATGCTTCTATTGCACTACTCATAAAATCCCACCTTACTCTGTTGAATGCTTTCTATGTATGAAGATGCACAAACAACAGAGGTATTTTGCTAGATTTTGCTTCCCTCTTTTGTCTCATCCTCTCTTTTCTTAACTGTTAATTGTTGAACTTCATCTACCTCTAACCATGGCATAATTAAGTCTTCCATAACTATTTCCATTTGTGCAACTTTTTGATTTCCATATGTCTCTGCTGAATACAAATTTTCATAAAATTTCAAAATATCTCTAAAACATCTACAAGATCTCTAGGTATTTTTCTTGTTATAGGCTCCCTAACTTTGGCAACAACCCTTTCAACTTTCTGTTGTCTAAGTCATTGTGCTAAAAGTTTTTCTACTCTTTAGTTATTATCAAAAAATAGTTGCTTGATAGCAATCTTACTAAAAGCATACATATTATCAATATACTCCCTTATTTTCTCGTTATCACTCTGTATTGACTTCTCTTTTTGTTCTACAAGATTCCCCTTATTCTGCAATACTGTAACCTTTATCAGCCCCTATAAGCAATTCCTATTATTTCTTAACCATATATCTCTCTCTTTTATTTATACCCTGTTTTAAACTCCATTTTCATTTTATCCCATTCACTAGCTATAACTTCTGAAAATATTTCTATCTTCCCTAATAAGACTCAAATAATTTCAAGTACCCATTCCTTAATTTCTTCTCTTTTTTAATATTAGGTAGGAAAGCACGCCGGGGATCACTCTAGTGGCTCTACTCGACAGAGGCACTAGGAACTAAGGTTGGGTGGCACGATGCTAGGGTAATCCTATGGGCTAGGCTTGTAAAGGCTCCAGGGCCATTAGCCTAGTACACGCCTATGAACCTATGAACCAATGTTTCATTTGTACTTCATTACCCTACATTTTTATCTTATTTTTAACTAGTGACTGAGCTGAAATATTTATTCAATGTGTGTCAAAGCTTTTGATTAAATTTAATGCAAATGTTTCTGTGAAATATAATTTCTCTCTAGTCTAGCTCAGTTATTGTACCTTGGAGAATAATTAGCTCATACTGAGTTCCTGCTACTGAATTCACATCTTCCATACCAAATATAGTCATAAATTTCTTTAGAAATCTACTATCTTTTGTTATATTTTCTCTTCTAAGTCCCCCTGATAGTTCTTCACTGTGCAAATCGAGTTGCAGGTCCCACCTTTAAGTAATATTCCCTTCTGAAAGCTAATTATTTCTCCCAAAATTTTCTTAAGCTTCGTAATAGCAGTTTTATGTGGAATATAAATACATGCTAGCGTGATCCTCCTCCTTTGCCAATAGTCCCTTACTATTGGAGCCTCTCTAGTAATTATACAATTACTTCCCTTTTCCTTTGACCCTGATATTCTGCTGAATATCCATCCTGAAATCTTTTCTTTGTCAAACTCACATGCTCACTTTTTTCCAAATGTGTCTCCTGCAATTATTTGCACTCTGCATTTCTTAATATAATTCAGTACTCCTTCCTTTTTGTCTGTAGCTGTAAGGTTATTTACATTCTAAACTAATATAGATGGCATAGCCATTATGATAAATAGTTGTTGTTCCCACCTATTATACATGACAGTTTTTCGAATGTGTATTTCCAACTTTTGTGATACATTCACAAACTAATGTTTGGCAGGCAGATCTTTTTATACAGTTAATCTTGTGTTGCCTTTTCTATCTGTTTCTCAATGGTTGGGTCTTGAATCTGACCTCCAAGCTTTGGATCCAGTGTGCAGGCTCCTCCTCTTACCCATAATACCTGTGAATAGAATGAGCTACCTCAGATCTCATTTGCCACTTCAAAAGCTACAATGAGTCTTGGGGCTCAGGAGAGTCTTGCATAAAACAAAATCACTTTAGATAAGTAATTCCTTTTCCTTTCCTTCTTTCATTATAGTTACTTAAACATGCATACACACACACACATACACACACACACACACACATATATATATATATATATATGTATATATACATATATATATATATATATATATATATATATATATATACATATATATACATATATATATATATATATATGGTTCCCTATCAGAAGCCTGAAACACTATAAGCCTGAAAATCAAAATCCTGAAAACTATAGACTGAAAGACCAAAATCCTGAAAGACCAAAATCCTGAAACTCAAAATCCTGAAAACACAAATAATGCTAATATGTCACTATAAAGACACTAATATCTACCAACTGACCCTGACCCTAACCCTAAGGTCCGTCACTATCGCACACTCACCTGACCCGTGCCCTAACCCTAACTCACTTAAACCGCCCCTAACCCCAATATTTGTCACTATTGCATACATGCCTAACCTGCGCCCTAACCCTAACTCACTTAAACCACCCCTAACCATAACATAAAACCAACCACACACTTACCTGAACCCAACGCATGATCCAACACCACAGGGCTAACAATAGCAAAGCCACAATGACGTCAGTATGTCCATTTTGTGTTTTCAGGATTTTGAGTTTCAGGATTTTGGTCTTTCAGGATTTTGGTCTTTCAGTCTATCGTTTTCAGGATTTTGATTTTCAGGCTTATAGTGTTTCAGGCTTCTGATAGGGAACCATATATATATATATATATATATATATATATATATGTATATATATATATATATATATATATATATATATATATATATATATACATACAGATTCCCTAGCCCTTCATTTTATTACTAACTTTTTCTGTCTAGTAGAAACCAAAAACTCCAAGCGACCACCACAGCTAAAAGCATACGTAGTTTATTAAAAATACGACAGGATAAGCGCTTTCACACAAAGTGCTTATTCAGATCCATATCATGAGCTGAAGAAGCACTTTGTGTGAAAGCGCTTATCCAGTAATATTTTTAATAAACTACGTATACTTTTAGCTGTGGTGGTTACTTGGAATTTTTGTTTTTTACATTTAAAGTTTGTTTTCCTGTGTGACCCTTGGCTGCTGGTGGTTACATTTTTCATTCTCTTTTCCTGTCTAGTAGTAGTGGCTTCTCTTCTTTATTTTTCTGTATTATAAGATATAAAAAAACTTTATATATTTTTCCTATGGACTTTAATATTTTCTGTGGTATTATGTCAAGGAAGCCTTTGGGTTTCAAAAAGTATATTGCTTGTCCTAACAAGCTGCCAAATTCAAATGTGCACGACAAACGAGTTTGCTGTCTATGGGTCTCTCACTTAGGGACACCATGCTCTATTTGTGAAGCCTTTGTGCAGAGTGCTCTAACTGAAAAGAGAAATGAACTCACATTGAAGGGTCTCCTTCAGCCAACAGGAGACAAGTCTTCTCCTGTATCAGGGAAGTCAGCAGCTACTACTATTGGCCCCTCTTCTTCTGTTTCCAGATACAGAAAAGGACAGGCCCAAGTCTTCCAAAAAGAGGTTTCTGGACCTGAAACCTTCATTTGCTTTAGCCACTCCAGCTAAAATATCTAAAGCCTAGGAGCCATAATGATTTTCAGATCTGATAATCATAGGATATATTATGCCATCAAGGTTTTCACCAGAACCTATGAATCCTAGGCTCTGGTCTCTGATTCTTCAGGATAGACCCAGATATTCTTCCAGGCCTCCTTCTTCTACTTCTTTTTTAAGGTAAGTCAGATCCATTCAGAGCATTACAGAGATGGATGTGGACAGGATGATGAGACATTTCCTTTGGACCCAGATTCAGCTGGGGGGTGCCTACTGGATCCAGGAGACAAGTCTCGCCCTCTTGGTCTTTGATAGCTCTTTCTCCATTCTGTCCTTTAGATTCAGAGCCCTTGCATCTATCTTTAACCCAAAGAAGGTCTCAATCAAAGCCAAGGTTACCTTCTTACTCAACTTTTATGAGTTCTCTGACAAAGTTGGCTCTGGCAAGCTTAGAGTTGTCAGAATCCTGGAGCTGGTATGTCAGTGCTGACTCTGATAGGTTGTGATTGGATCTGCAATCTTATGATTCCTTTCTCCCCTTAGGATTGTTGACTCTGTATAGTTCAGCTCCAGCTTCAGCCTCAAATCCAAGTTGTATGGCATCCAGATTTGAATCACCTCCATGGGTTTTGTCTCTGGTGGTGTGGCTCTCTGGATCCCTCTTAGGGTTGACATTTGAGTCTTTTGAGAGAGTCCTGTCCCAGCCAAAAGAAAGATCTGTCCTTTCTGAACTGGATCCAACCCATGCCACATGATCTCTCTGGGTCCAAAGTCTGCTCTTCCTGTCTCATTAGGACAACTACTTTCATAAAGTTTTGAGCATGTTCCCCACAGAGAACTCATCTCTCTTTCTGAGTCCTCTCCTGAACCTCCCACAGCAGAGGTCCACTGGAGACATAAGTATAAGATGAAGCACCTAGATTCCTCTAAAGAATCTCCTACCACTGACATGAATTTTGATGATGGAGACGATTCCCTTAGATCCCCCTTGTGGACATCTGTTCAGGGAGATTCTTAGACAGAGAAAGGAGAGATCCTCCCAAGATCCTTCTCTGGAGGAGTCAGTGTTCCTTGAAGTTTTTGATTCTGGTCCGTCTACTTCTTGGGTGGTTTCTCCAGCTGATGGAATGATAGACCTAATCTCTTCATGGACATGGAAGGAACCGGACATGGCTGAACCTAACTCTAAGATAGAAGCCTGCTAAATTTTTGGTAGCTCCTAAAAATATGCTCCATTGAAGAAAGGGTCCTCCTATAGATTACATGGTAATGGTGGCAGGCAATAGGAGCTGGAGCAAAAGAACGCCTATTTCCATCCTCCAGACAGAGAGTTATGTGCATTGGTCAGATTAGGTAAGTATGTATTCTTTTTCAGTGAGAGAGAGAGTTGAATTATCTGGCACGTGTCACTAGCTCCCAGAGAGACTTAACTAAGGAGATCGCCATATATCTCCCAGGGAACTAGGCTAATGGTATAACAGCCTTTACAAGCCTAGCAAATGATATGCATGATATGGCAATATTATGTCTTAATTCCCCATATATGGGATGGGGTGGTATCAGGGTAGTGGGTCTTAGGGTGTTGGAGCCCTGAGTCATTTTAAAGATTGCCACTGTGGCTTATGAATTTACAGTGCCCCATAATTTATCCAAATTCTTTTTGAAGAGAGTGAGGGACAAGCTTTGTTTTATGAAGATGGGAAGTTTATTCCATAGACGAGGTAACCTCAGGGATATGAATCTGTCTCTCCAGCAAGTTCTGTTAGAGTCACAAATAAGGTTCAAGTCCATGGAATGTGTAACTCTTGTATAACTTTTCTTGTGAATATGTAACATTTTCATCAGGGCTGGATCAGAGACTGCCTTTTAGGTCAGACATAAGTCCCCTCTCAATAAACAATATGAGATGTAGTAAAGGGATAGGGCCTGTGATGATGTGAGGTATTGCCAGCTATGCCAGGAGAAGTAGGGAGTAGATGTGTAACATATGCCAACACAGCTAGCTGGTGTTTTGTAAAGAATTAGATGTCATTTGTATATCAAACTGTTTTGTACAGATGCTTGTATTAAAAATGTATCCTGACTGTATTGTAACTGAATTAAATGTATTTGCTTTAACAGAGGATACTGGAAGATAAGAGGCTAATCACAGTCCAGATGCAGCTAACTTTGGAAAATAGTTAGAGATTAAATTACTGAGCCTAGACCATGAAAATGTTATCTCACAGTTTTGAATGAAGCCAGAGATGCAATGTCTGTAAGAAGCATGGTTTGTTAGTCTCTGTAGGAGGAGTAGAAGTTTGTACTTTTTTTATGACTTCCAGAAGCTGCACCAGATCTGAGCAATGCTCGTGTGTGTGTATTATTGACATATAGGTGCTAAATCCTGGCAGTTTCTAGCAATGGGGGGTTACATGGGAACCAGAAGTCAGATGACCAGATGTATGTGATGTCATTCTGTACATAAATAATGTTTTAATATTAGGTGAGACAGAGGTCTCTGGGCAATCTGTTTCTTGGAACTTGACATAGAGGGATCTCTCATCTACTTCATCTTGCCTTGCTCTGTTAAGTAAGTAGGAACAATAATTCTCTAGATCAATCAGGAAAATATAGTGAGAACAGCTACGTATTGTTTCTCAGTAACTGTGTGAACCTTTCCAGCTGCGTTATTTTTAATATTTCCTGTGAATGAAACTCTGGTATTTACTGTAAATAAACATTTCATATTTTCATGTTCTTTTATTATTATTTTTTAAATATATTAAGCCTTTCATTGTGGCTGATCCTTTAGAGAATATTTTAACCTTTGAAAGTACTTATATCTATTGGTGACACTGTGGCCACAACTGAAGCCTGGCTGTTTGATCAACATTATTATTTGTATTAATATTAATGTCATTCAGTATAATTCGGTTCCCTTGCAAGAGCCTTAGGTAACTGCCTTTGTAGTGTTTGTGGTGGCAGTGATGACTGCCTTATAGTCTGGGTAGAAGGGGGCACAGTGGGTAACTCTGTGTCAGCCTTTCCGTGTGTGTGTGTGTGTGTGTGTGTGTGTGTGTGTGTGTGTGTGTATGCTGGAGGACTTGGCTTGGACATTCAGCTGAGGACTTAACTCTACAGCTGTGTCAGTGGGGAACATTATTGGAGACCTGGGGAGAGACAGAGAGAGAAACCCAGACCCCATGCTGAGTGTGTTCACTGTGTGCTTTTAAGGGAAAGTGTGCTTGATGCAGAGAGCTGCATCTGGAAATACTGGGAGTATCCATTTTTTATCCAGATGACCTTCCCTCTCTAGTGTCAGTGGTGAGGACTAAGGTTCCTTGTTTACTAGCCCATATTGGGGATATCACAGGTCCTTTAGTTGGTCTGCATAAGACATGTGTCTTACACTTTTATTTTTTAGTGAGAAACCTCTGGGGCCACTCCATTTGGTGTAAGTGCCAGGTTAGCTACATGTAGAAGGGAGCATTGTACTCAATTATGGGCCTGATGAGTGCCAAGTACACTGGTACTATGACTTCCTTTGATTTTGATGCCATGCCTTTACTTATAAGTTGAGCCACACAGAAGGTTTTCCTCACTACCATAGCTACCTGGAAGTCAAAGTTTAGATTACTATATATCTGTGTTCCTAGGTCCTGTACCACTGGGTCTACTTTTAGAGTTGTTCTACCAATATTATAATTTGCAGGGATATCTGATTTACCTAAGGGTATGAGTATGAATTTTTTAGCATTTAGTCTCAGATCATGGTTTTTGGCACTAGTCATTTGTAATTTTTAGGCCTATTTGTAGGATGTCAATATCATTTGGAGGATTCATTGATTGCTCGGCTTACAGTTGTCAGTAAATTTGGCGAGCCAGAAGCCCCCAACATTAGCCTTCACTTCATAGAAGTATAAACCAAACAGGAGGGGTCACTAAGCCCTGCAGGACACCACTAATAACAGGTTTCTTATCAGAAGTGGATTCACCTATCTGGACAACATGTATCCTGTCCATGAGTCAGTTGGCTATCTATCTGACAATGTAGGGGTTTATGCCTAACTCAGTAAGTTTATCTATGATTCTCGAGTGGGAGATTATGTCAAAAGCTTTGTCCAGCTCTAGATAAGTAATGTGTACCATTTTACCCTTATCTATGGCCCTAGTGGCTTTCTTGAAGAAGTCCACCAGATTCAGCAGGCGAGACCTCCCTTTGACAAAGCCAAACTGAGTCTGGTCCAGTGTTTGGAGAGTTCCTATGTTGTTATAGATCAGATTCATGATAATTCTCTCCATGGCCTTTCAGATAAGACTGGTCAAGGTTATGGGTTTATAGTTCCTTGAGTCAGTTGATGGGATGGATGTTGCAGTCCTACATTCCTCTGGAATAAAGCTTGTCCAGAAGCTGTGGTTAAAGTGGGTTTCTAGTGGCCCTGATAGATTCTGTTTTAAGATATTTAAGAAGCATCCTGAAATGTTGTTGGGACCCATGGAGGCTGTGTTTTTGGCTATCCCGTTATGAGGATGGTTGTGGATATTTCTTTGGGTGTGGCAGGAGGTGATGGGGGAGAACTGAAGTTATTGACTAGCAGGTTTACTAGTTTCAGGCTGGGTGTAAGTGTTTTATTTTATTTTTATTTTATTTTATATTTGTTGAACGGGAAAGTTCGACTGGATATATGTCTATTTTCAGCGGAGGCCCAGGGAGAAAAGCTCCAAATACAGTAATGAAATTTTGAAAACATGATTCCAAAAACCAAACAAACTACTGAAGAACAAAAATTCGAGGGAACAAGCTGCTAAGCGAAAGGAAAACAGATAATGAAGTAAAGTCCACAGTCCGATAAAACTGTTCCAAAGAAAGCAACAAAAGTCCGTGCGCTGTAATATTAGAGCTTTTATTAACCACAAGCACTTTCGGAGAGACTTCTATCTCTCCTTCCTCAGACAAAAATGAAACAACCAGTTGTAGTATCAAACTTTCTTTAAAAAGGGTGGTGTCAACTAATTAACCAATTAGTAAACAAATTGCCAATTACCAATTCAACAGCTTGTGAGTTTAAAATCATACAGAACCAGCAGCTAAAATATTAGAAACAAAACAAAACAAAACTTCACTTTAAAAATGCGAATATTTACGCCATTTAAAAGCATAAAACTTCAAGTCTTTTCTATCATAAAAGGATATAATATCTGTCAATACTCATATGCATGATATACACTGTTCTTATGTTGTATAAAAAATATATACACAAATACGTAAATTATAGATTACGTAATAAATGCAACTACATCCAAAGGCTAAGCCTTAAACATTTAAATTTAAATTTAACTCATAGTGCTAACATTTAAATGATTGTTAGCATGGAACTGCAAAACTCTCATGAGTAGCTTTCCAAATATTAACACCTGTAAATTTAAAATTTTGAAATTTTAAAATTTTAAAACAAAAACTTCTATACATTATCAAATATCCTGTTGTTATAAGAATACTCTAAGAAGAACCAATTGTTAATTTTTAATGTTTAATTTTTACAATACCTGCAGCTTATAATTGGCGAATGTATGTAAACCTAATGTGTTTCAATATTTATGACGACGCTAATAAGTTTTGTGGTTTGTTAAAAATAGATACAAACCACTATATCCATGTGGCGTTATGTTGTTCTCTTAAATGCAATACATGCGTTAAATAGTTAATCAATGTAAAATCCTATATAGGTCAACTCAACACTTCACTTCGTAAAGTCCCCTATGCATTTGTGTTAGACGCTAGGTACAGCGTCATTCAAAATGGAACCAAATCAAAAAATATGACTTAGCTGTGCATGGAGAATTTCCAAAAGCTCCCTGCCGAGTCAAAAGATGTTACCTTTTACAAGCTAATAGTTTTAAAATACAAGTGAGTGATATTGCTTCATTTAAGCCAGGGTGTGTGTGTGCAGATGTCCTAAGCTGCCATAATAGCTCTTCCTTTTCTAACAACAATTGCCATGGACCTGAAAACATTTGTGTTCTAATTTGTTTCAGAACCATAAATCTGAAACTATGTTCTTTGTTGTCCATAACATGGAAGGCTAGAGCGTTGTTAGTGTCGCTCTTAGAAATAGCATATAAATGCTCATACACTCTTTTATGCAGTGCCCTCTCAGTCTTTCCTATATAGAAAGCAGGGCACTGCTTACAACTTCACATACACCACTGCCTTAGATGAGCAGGTAAAGTTACCTGTTAATTTGTATTTCACATTGTTGATGACCACATAATTACCTTCCTGCATGAATTTACACTGGTTGCACAGTCCACATTTAACCATACCCTTAACTTTATTAAATGAACTATTTTTGTTCATTTCTAGCAATGCCTTTAAGTTAAATCCTTTCCTAAAGGCTATACTGGGTGTTGTGCCCAACAATTGCTGTAAATTTGTGTCTTCTTTTATATTGGCCCAATTTTTCTGTAGGATTCCCCTAATAAAATGGTGATCAATTGAGAACGTGCACAAGAATCTGACTTCTATATCAGCTTCTCCACCCTTTCTGTTCAAGCCCCCCACAGAGTCTTGGTTAGTCATCAAGTTCGGCCATGCTCTATTAAGGATGGGTCTAAAGTAGCCGGATTCCCTTTTATGTTTCACTTCAGATACAATCTCCAAAATGAGAGAATTGGGATAGCCCCTATTAACAAACATAGCAGTTAAATTGGTACATTCATAATGGAAATCCTCATCTTTGGTTATCATCCGCGCCGCCCTAACCATCTGCCCTTTAACCACAGCTCTTTTTTGATGGATAGGGTGGCAACTACCAAAGTGCAGGAATCCATTAGAATACGTGGGCTTTCTATAGATGTTACTAGTAAACATAGCCAGTTTTCTATCTTTGGTCAGATTAATATCTAAAAAACTAATTTCACTCTCATTCACTTCAAATGTGAAATCCAAGAAGTGGGTCATGGTCTTAATGTCATCAATAAAGAAGCCACCATGTCCGAGGAACCCTTCCATAGCATAAACATGTCGTCTTGGTATCTTGTGTACCAGGCGATATGTTCTTTAAATAGTGGGTTGTTAAACAATAATGTGTTTTCCCACTGTGCCATTACACAGTTGGCAAAAGACCCCCGCATGGTGAGCCCATTGCTACAGAAACTTGCCTATATATAACATTGTCAAAACTAAAAAAGTTATATTTTAACACCATTTCTAGCAACGTTTCAACTGTGTAGACAATGTTTTGTTCCACATTCCTTGTCTCTAAGAAGTCCCTCACCCACTCCAATCCCAACTGTTGTGGAATAACCGTGTAAAGTTCCTTCACATCTACAGTTAGGAAGCTTAAGTCAGGGTCAAAGGGTATTTTATTTATGTTCTCTAGAAAGCTCCACGAATCCTTACAGATCTGATTTTCTTTTTCTAAGTATGGTTTTAAGACAACATCCACATATTTGGCACAAGACACCAACATAGACCCCCTCCCATCTACTATAGGTCTGAAAGGGGGTTCACAGATAGATTTATGAATTTTTGGCGTTCCAAAAAAGGAAGGCATTCTAGGTGCTGTGATGTTAAGAAAAGAGTGGATGTGAATGTCTATAAAATCTTCCAAAAATAAATCTTCAAGCGTAGCCTTCACCCTATTAAATGCTGTAATAACCTCATTAGTGCTAGTTTTTTCATATGGGCCATCATTTAAGTGGGAACTTAGCTTATTAATATAATCCACTTGACTTGGCTTGGACATTCAGCTGAGGACTTAACTCTACAGCTGTGTCAGTGGGGAACATTATTGGAGACCTGGGGAGAGACAGAGAGAGAAACCCAGACCCCATGCTGAGTGTGTTCACTGTGTGCTTTTAAGGGAAAGTGTGCTTGATGCAGAGAGCTGCATCTGGAAATACTGGGAGTATCCATTTTTTATCCAGATGACCTTCCCTCTCTAGTGTCAGTGGTGAGGACTAAGGTTCCTTGTTTACTAGCCCATATTGGGGATATCACAGGTCCTTTAGTTGGTCTGCATAAGACATGTGTCTTACACTTTTTATTTTTTTTAGTGAGAAACCTCTGGGGCCACTCCATTTGGTGTAAGTGCCAGGTTAGCTACATGTAGAAGGGAGCATTGTACTCAATTATGGGCCTGATGAGTGCCAAGTACACTGGTACTATGACTTCCTTTGATTTTGATGCCATGCCTTTACTTATAAGTTGAGCCACACAGAAGGTTTTCCTCACTACCATAGCTACCTGGAAGTCAAAGTTTAGATTACTATATATCTGTGTTCCTAGGTCCTGTACCACTGGGTCTACTTTTAGAGTTGTTCTACCAATATTATAATTTGCAGGGATATCTGATTTACCTAAGGGTATGAGTATGAATTTTTTAGCATTTAGTCTCAGATCATGGTTTTTGGCACTAGTCATTTGTAATTTTTAGGCCTATTTGTAGGATGTCAATATCATTTGGAGGATTCATTGATTGCTCCCGGCTTACAGTTGTCAGTAAATTTGGCGAGCCAGAAGCCCCCAACATTAGCCTTCACTTCATAGAAGTATAAACCAAACAGGAGGGGTCACTAAGCCCTGCAGGACACCACTAATAACAGGTTTCTTATCAGAAGTGGATTCACCTATCTGGACAACATGTATCCTGTCCATGAGTCAGTTGGCTATCTATCTGACAATGTAGGGGTTTATGCCTAACTCAGTAAGTTTATCTATGATTCTCGAGTGGGAGATTATGTCAAAAGCTTTGTCCAGCTCTAGATAAGTAATGTGTACCATTTTACCCTTATCTATGGCCCTAGTGGCTTTCTTGAAGAAGTCCACCAGATTCAGCAGGCGAGACCTCCCTTTGACAAAGCCAAACTGAGTCTGGTCCAGTGTTTGGAGAGTTCCTATGTTGTTATAGATCAGATTCATGATAATTCTCTCCATGGCCTTTCAGATAAGACTGGTCAAGGTTATGGGTTTATAGTTCCTTGAGTCAGTTGATGGGATGGATGTTGCAGTCCTACATTCCTCTGGAATAAAGCTTGTCCAGAAGCTGTGGTTAAAGTGGGTTTCTAGTGGCCCTGATAGATTCTGTTTTAAGATATTTAAGAAGCATCCTGAAATGTTGTTGGGACC
>NC_056741.1:740453387-740463387 GCF_019279795.1 Protopterus annectens | reverse complement strand
TCATCCTTGGAGCCCCCACAAAAAATAAGAATATAATTTATTTTATTATTTAGATGATAATTGGATTCAAGTTCGTTGGATCCAAAAAGAAAAAGAAAAACTATGGACCCTAAGTCTTCGGATCCAATAGTTATTTCAGACAGTCTTACCATCTAGCCTACAGATATGAAACCACTGAATCCCATAAGTACTGCTTCATATACTCCAAGAGCTCGCTCACCTGAGTTCATGGTCGATCCTTTTTCTCCTTGGCTCCACTCTCTAGTAATGCAAACCCTGAGAAAACACTCCAGACCTCAGTCTACTACTTCATCTGTCAGGTCTTCCAGGAGTCTTTCTGATGAAGAAGTGGTAGAATGACGAGAAAGTTCATCAGAGATCAGATCCAGATGGGGGTTATATTGCCTCCTTCTCCCATTGGATCCACGAGCCTTCCTGCCACTCCCCATACAATTGTATCTCCTTCTTTGATCCATCCTTTGGTTTCAGAGCCTCAAGATCTGATAGTTAAAAGAGTACTGGTGTCAGAGCTGAAGACAATTGCATCTTTGATCCTAATAGTTTCCTTGATCAGATCAGGACAAGTCACTGAGCCAAAGCGTCAGCATCGGATTTGTGGGGCCAGGATCTACTCTGATGATGTTGGATTAATCCTTGCCCCTTGTAGCCTCAGTGCTAGATAGCTTAGGTCTGGTTTCCTCCTCGATGCATGGATCCAGACAAAGTCGCGATCTACCTGTATTGGGAAGTTTCGTCTCTGGTTAAGTAGGCCACAGCTTCTCAGGGTCCATCTGCCTTCAAGGTTGTGGAAAGGGTTTTCTCTCATTCAAGAGCTCCAGTCCCTCATACATCCTTGGATTCCATCCCTTTTCTGTCTACGGTTCTGAGCTCTGATCCCATCAGACCTGCTCCACAGGGACAGTCAGTCCCACCTAGCATCCAGGTAGTTCCTATACCGCTCTCTTCAGACACCTCCTCAGCGCATTCTGCTGAGGAGGTTCACTGAAAGAGAACATATAAAAGGAGGCACATAGATTCCTCCTTGGAATCTCTCACTGAAGATACAAATTTTGATGAAGGGAAGGGTCCCCCACATCACTACTTGATGACGTCTTATTTGGATACATTTTCAAAATCCTTAAGCAGAAAGGTGGTTGGTGATTAGATAATCCTTCCCCTGAGGAGTCAGTATTTCTGGAGGCTTTTGGTGCTGACACATCTGCATTTTGGGTGGCTTCCCCCAGCCAATGAGTTTATCAACATAGTCTCTTGCTGGGCATGGAAGGAGCCAGAATCTGTTAAAACTATCCCACAGTGTCTGGACAATATTTTAGCTCCTCTGAAAGATAAATCCCATTGGAGCAAAGACGTCCCCGTTGATGCAATGATTGTGGCAGCAGCCACAAAGAAGGAGCTAACAGAACAGAGCTCCTTTGTCCACCCTCTTAACAGAGTATAGGGCATTGGACAGATTTGGAAAGCATGTGTTTGCTTCAGTGACCTTTGCCTTAAGGTCTCTGAACTACCTGCACACTTTATGAGACTACAGAGGGATTTGACCAAGGAATTCTCAAAATCTCATTTGGAGTGCATGTCTACAGAAGATTACAAAAGACCATCTTCACAACTGGCCAATCTCTTATCTATTTATAGAATGCATCCATGAGGTTGATTTCTCACAAAGCAGAAGGCACTTCACAGATTGCAGGTTCAGGCATAGCCATAAGGAAACATAGCTGGATGCGATTATGCAAATTTGCAGAGCCTATCAAGTCTTCTTTCATCAGTGAATGTCCTTGTTTGGCCCTTATGTGAAAGTAATACTTTCCAGCAGTGGACAGGAAGGAAAGACCCTCTCTGCCATAGGGATTTGCTTTTCTACCCTTCAACAATCCTTTTAAAGGCATCAAAGAGGAGGCAAGAAAATGTGGTTCCATAAATCCCAGGGATCTTTCCAGGATTCATGCAGAGAAAACTCCCTCAGAGGCAGAGGAGGGAATTTCAAATGGAAGATGCCATCCTTGTAGTAGCGGTGTCCTGCAAAATCAGGGTTTCCAAGATTCCTTTCTGGATAGACTCCTTCAGAGCTTCTAAAATGCTGCCCACCTGCCTGGCTCTGGAGGCAGTGAGGAGATGCTTTTCCTTGCACGCAGATTCCTGGGCTGCTATAATAAAAGATCCTTGTGTGCTAAAAATAATATCTAGAGGTTTCTTTATACCATTTTCCCAAATGATCACTTCCAAAAGAAAAAAGCTTCCCAACATTCCACCCAGTCAGAGAGAAGCTGCAGCTCAAGAAATTCAGAAGTTGCTGGACAAAAGAGTCATCCAGGAGGTCCCACTAGACCAGAAAGGATTCAGAACTTACTCAAGGTTCTTTTTAGTGCCAACGAAGACTGGAGACCTGAGACCAGTTTTGGATCTAAGCAACCTGAACCAATTTGAGAAAAAAAAATCCAAGTTCTGACTGGTCAGAGTTCACTCTATTCTATCTCTGTTACACAAGGACAATTGGATATGCTCCAATGATCTTCTGTACGTGTATTATGACTGCAAAATAAACAGATGCTCCCAAAGACATTTGTGTTCAGCTGGGAGCCAGTCGCTACCAATTCAGAGCCCTGTCCTTTGGACTCACCACAGCCCCCAGGGTGTTTATCAAATATATGGCAGTGGTAGCAGTTCACCCGAGACTGCAAGAAGTTTGAGTGTTTTCAAACCTAGGTGACTGACTTCTCACTGCCACAACCATGCATCTCTTAGAACAGAAACTATTTGCTCCAAATTTGCCAGACACTAGACATTACAGTCAGTATTTCCAAATCCAAACTGCTATCAGTACAGAGCAAGGAGTTCATTGGTGCCCATCTAAACACAGTAAATCAGATTGCTTCTCTTGTCCTTTATGAACACTGAGACACCTCCTCCCTTTGTTTTATCCTGAGCTGAGGGGGAATTGAAATGTATTAAAGGCATTTGATAGCCAGGATGCATTCCATGGGTCTGAAGCATGTTTCCATGACTGCACATATGTCTGCCATCTCCAAGTTGAGGAGTGCTTCTAGGGAGTGCAGTTATTGTTTATTTAAACTTCTAGTGCTGAGCAGCAGTACCTTTTGGTAGTCATGAGTTTTGATATGTTGGAGAGTTTAACAACTTGGCACGGCCTAAAAAAGGCACTATGGGGATAGATAAAGTTTTTGTCAGTATCCAGCAGCCAAGTGGTGACAAATCCAAGCCATCTCTGGCAAAGCATCATGGTTTGGTGATCATGTCTCCCTAAGCTGACAGATATTGGATCCCTTTGTTGTGACACCAGAAAGTACACCAGTTGTGACATCATCACTGGTGAAGGTAGGATGCTATACAAGGCTAGATTCACACTCACCTGGGAAACATATTCAGAGAACTCCATCATGTCTCTCTTCATACAGTCCAGTGAAGTACACTTTAGGTTATTTGTACCCACATGGACTATGACCGTGTCATACTGGTACTTGTGGTTTAAAGACCTAAGTGCATGCATGTTCTAGTGGATCCTGGATCCAGACAGACAGCTCACTGTGATCTTGTCCTTTTTTATCCTAGTAAAGGGGGACATCAGTATATCTTACAATGGAATCCCCAATAACTAGATGGCCACTGAGAGATGCTTTTATGAGGTCTTCTAGGTTTGGGTAGATTACAAGTTAGTACCTCTGCAGGTGTGGGTCTCTGTGTTTGTTCTTTAGTTTTGGTAGTAAGTGTTTTGGGTATAATGCTGACAACCTTGTTTGCATTTTTCATGTGTATATATGAGAGCTTTGCCTTCAATGACATGTTGTATCTACGTCTCTCACACACTGTTTGTCTTTTCTAAAACTGAATGGTTATCAGTGAACATGAGGTAGTTACTGCACTGTCTCAGAATGACCATATGCACCAGGCCAGAAAAAGGGAAGACAGGGAAGCGCCTATCCATTATAGCAGATCCTTAGTAGATGGGAAGGAGTTTGGAGAGTCACTTAAAGGTCTAAGTGAGACTGTTTAGTAGTATAATATTAGATGACCTGTAGTTGTCCTGCCCCCTGAGCAAACTGGAAGTTCTTCAAGCGGCTATGAGCAGTGGAAGACTTTGGAAAGCACTTCCTATGGAGGATTTTAAACTGTAGAATTTTGTTTATATGCAAGGCATGGGTAAACTCATTTGCACAATGCGCAAATGCAAGGCTTTTATACCAAAAGAATGAAAGACTTTTACAGAGTTAAGCCCTCAGACTAATCAGATAAATGCACAATAAGCCTTCCACCAGCAGTTCTCAACTCAGATAAGTTGAATCAGCACTCTGGTCCCACCAGAGTGTAGAATAAAAGAGTCTTAATGTAAAACAACTGTTTTTGAGCTCAAGTGCAGTAACAAATGCTTTACAACAAAAGGCAGAACTCCTGCAGTATCACAGAACCTTGGAAATAAGTTCATAAATCCTGAGAAATGTTCACAAATACAGAAAAAAAAGTGTGCAAACATAGAAGAACTTCTACAAACACAGAACAGCTTTGCAAAACTTAGAAATATTTTGGCAGACTCAGGAGAACTTTGGCAAACTCAGAACAGATTTTACGGTATCAGAGGAAGTTAGGAAATATCAAATATTGTCAAAATAACCTAAGAGCAGTACAGTAACAAACAGATTGTGTTTTTTTAAAGTACATGCGGAGAAACAGTGATAAATTAAATCAAATCAATAAATGCAGCACTGTTAAATAACACTGAGATAGTTACAGCAAGTGCAAAAAATAAAATAAAATAAATAAATAAATAAATAATTGCTTATATCAGCGTTGTAGGTCCTGAGATGGTTTCAGAACCAATACATGGTCACAGGCATCCAAATCAGGCACAGGGAAGCTCTGAATAAATTATATTTTCAAAGTGGTATCAGTTATTCCACTATTAAAGTTCAGCTAGCTGAAATTCCCTCATTTCACATAGCAGCAAATTATGTACCCATAGCTTCCCTCAGACTGTCTAAGATATTTCTTCAAGGCACTTTCTTAGTCCAACCTTCACTTAGAGATCCAATCCCTCCATGAGATATTATTATTGTTTTCTAGGCCCTGATTGGGTCTCCCTTAGAACCTGCTGCAAAAGTGGATCTTAAACTTTTATCCTGAAAGACCTTGTTCCTGTGGGTTGCCTCTTCTGCCAAGAGAATTTAAGAGCTGTATGCATTATCCTTAAATCCTCATACTTCATTTTCCATAAGGACAGAGTATCCCTGAGAACCAATCCCTCTTTCTCCCCAAGGTGGCTTCAGAATCATCCATTAATCAATCCATAAATCTGCCAGTTTTCTTCCCAAGTTTCTCAAACAGGGTGAATATACCATGCATTAACATTTTTATCTACAGTGCACTAAGTCCTTCAGAAAATCTGACAATCTGTGTGTTCTCCAATGCTAAATTAGGCAAAACTTTGTCCAAAGTCACTCTTTCTCAATGGTTGACTCAGTGCATTTCACTTGTTTATTAGAAAAAAGGAATTCCTCTCCCTTCCACTCCAAAAGCTTACTCTACCATATCTGTGGCTTCAGCTACAGTCTTCTTTTTCAGTGTTACAATTGATGACATATGTGCTTCAGCTACCTGGGCCAAGGTTCATACTTTCATCTCTCATTACAAATTGAATATATAGTCTAGATCTAGGGCCTGTTTTGGTTCAGCTGTGTTTTGGTATATCCTTCCTTGAGGCCTCCCAAGTACAAAGCTGGGGACTCACAAAGACAACATCAGATATGAAAGTTATGTACTCTCCATAATGATAGATTTGTGTCTGTTTCTGTCTTTTCCTCAACTTCCCTCCCACCTTCCCCCTCCTTATTTTGTTTTGGTGGCAGTGTAGTCTATTAAAAATTTAGTCCCATTCTGTGATGGATGTAAGTGACCTAGCTTGGCAACTGAAGGTATTGTCTTTTTTTCTCATACAGACTACCACTATTTAACTCACTCACCCTTTTAAAATCACTTGAAAATATATTTTATAATTTACATTATCTTTCCTTTGGACAAGCAAACACGATCTGAGGTAGTATGTTTTATTCACAGGGATTATAGGTAGGAGGAAGAGCCTGAGCACCAGATCCAAAACTTGGAAGTAGCCATGGGTGGATCTAAGGTCAGATATGAGAACCATGCATTAAGGAAAGGACAAAACCAAGCAACACAGATGATGAATACATAATGTTCATTTTCTTCTCATCTCTATTTGAAACTATGCCATGTTTTTCACAACTTTTTATTTTGATGAAAACCCTCAACAAAAAACTAAACGCATTTTCAGAATATCCCCATGCCCCATTAACTTAGAACAAACACACAAAACTATGTACATCTTCACAAGATGATGTTTAACCCTCCAAATAGGAAAAAATGTACCAAGTTGACAGCTGCACTTACAGGCATTACTTATCCTAAAATTAAGTGTACCCATGCTAAAGCACTTGCTACAGCCTTTGCTCCTACTTACAATTTCAGATGTTATTTTTCAGTGAACTGTTTGCCATTGTACCTTTAAATTTTGCATTTCCACTAATGAGTGTTTAGAACTCTCAAAATTAATTGCTTGCACCTGCAGACATCTCGTCTCCATGGAAGAGTACTCAGCAATAAATCTTTCTAAATTTTACTCAGAAAAGAATGTACAGCTACTTTCAGCTGCAGGCTTCTTGACTTTCACTGAACCTTTGCTTATGGAAAGTAAAACAAAAAAAACTAATATCTTTGCAAATGTATGGAACTTAGCATTTTTCATGGCTTTCATCATTTTGTCTTATTTTTAATGCCTTCTTGCTTACTAAAAACACTTGTTTATACTGTAAAGCCAGGGGCATTAATATAGACATTCACCCTTGTAAAAATAAGCAAAATATCTTAATTCTACATATAACATAATCAGTGCATTGTTACATACTCACCTCCACCCCAGTAGACTGACATCACAGCATATTAACATTAAACTTATAGGTTCATAGGTTCATAGGTTAGTACTAGGCTATCAGCCCTATACAAGCCTAGCCATAACAATTCCCTGAATATTTCTTCCCACATTATTTACTTTCCTGGACCCCTGTCTAGCAGGGCGACTGACGTGATCCCTGGGGTGAATTTCCTTTCTCCCATCCAATTGTCAAGGTTCCTCTTGAAGAGGTCCAAAGAGGCACTCTGCTTGACATGTATGGGCAATCTATTCCAGAGTCTGGGGAGTCTCTGGGTCAGGAACCTATCCCTCCAACATGTTTTGTTTATTGTGATGACAAGGTTTAGATCCCTGGAGCGTGTAGCTCTGAGGGATTGGGATTTCTTTAAGTGTAGCATGTCCAGCATCCAACTTGCTTTTGTCAAGCCTTTCTTTTCTTGTTGTACTGTAAAGACTATATTTCTTACAACTAAAAATACCTGTTTACGTTGATATCTTTAACACTAACAATAGTGACTGAAAAAACTGCCACATTTAAAATACCCCTGACTACACACTACATGTAACTCTTTACAATATATAACACACAGTTTGTATTGTGAAGTTTTATGCAAATGCTAATAAGAACAAAAATTGTTTTACTTACAGTTACTCATTCCCATTTCAGAGTCCTAAATATTCATGACATAAAGTGGGATATATATTCACAATCCATTCAGAAATTTAACAAAATCAACAAAAATCCATTCTATTTCAGCCACTTTTTCTTGCAATGCCATATTTCACGAATGTAATTGATGTTTTATAGTCTCCCATTTATTCACTAATTTTTGTGTAGCTGGTATTCTTCTAGTTCATCTCTATCTCCTAACCCCAGACTAGTAGAAGTCCAAGGTACTCCTAATTCTCCCAGTGAACTCCTGTGCTTTTCTCTGTCTCTCAAGCATTTTCCTTTGGAACATTGGAAAAGGTTTCACTGGCAAAGTTTCAATATTAACTTTATTGGCAGAAGACTGAGGCACAGTGTTTTCTTCTGCTTGCTGGCTCAATTTTTGTCTGATAAACTTTATTTCTTCTTTAGTTTGTTCTTCACCAAAAAGTGTTTGTGATCCTGCAGAAAAATGCTCTGAAGACAACTGGTTACAGCTCTTTGAATTTCACACTTGACTCTTTACATTCCCTGATTGTTGGGATAAATTTGCCTCTCTTCCTCCTGAATAACCCTTTTCTACAAACACTCAGCTGTCTCCAGTTTTTAATACTTTGCCTTTCTGCTGTGGTTTTGTCGGGATCCACTCTTTCTGCTGGCATGATTATATCTTTACTAATATACGTCTTTGCTGCTTCTTCATATCCAGTATTGGAGCATATACTCAGTGTGCCTTATCAATTAACAAATCCTTGTCTGGAACACCAGCTGCTTATTTGTGGTTTCATAAAATGCATACACTCTGTTCCTTCCAGCTTCTCTGCTACAGCAAAAAAAAATCTCAGGTTTTCTCTGTGCACTCTGTCTTTTAACTCTGCTATTTTTTTGAAACAGCTCTTCTTGAGAAACCCATATTTTCTTCATCACAGCCACTAATTTTTGCAGTTTTATCAGTTCATCTGAACAACTAGTTAAAGCTTCTTCTATTTTTTCCTGCCTTTTCAGTGTTTCATTTATTCTCATCCCCTCTGTTCATTTGATATATTTTTTCCTCTTTATTACTGGAAGCCATCTATTAAAAAACACAGTGAATGTACTCCTTTATAATATAGTAGTTTCAGTTATCACATTTATGGACATGAATAGGCAATTAACTCATACAAACACCTTCAGACAGCACCTTAATAGAAGATATTTGATATTTAATCATTTCCCTTACATTTGAAAGCTGTGATGGTTAAGGTTTACCAGGGATAAATCTCAAATCAATATATTGTAATACTTAGAACTCTCTGAAGAGAAGAAGGATTTGGGTTTGGTTTAGAGACTTCGAACCCTAATATATATATATATATATATATATATATATATATATATATCATCCTCAAAAGAAGGCTCTTAATGCATTCACATTAGCTAGGAAATACTATATAGGTTTATAGGTTCATAGGTAGGTACGAGGCTATCTGCCCGAGGGCATTTATAAGCCTAGCCAGAGTGTGTTGGCTTTCGCCGCCCCATTCATATCTTAAGTCATATGTCTTGCAACTTTCTCTGTAGCTGGTGACAAGGATCTGTATGGCAGCAAACCATTGGGGCTATGTCTTCATATGAGTACTAACCACCACATATATCTCCTTTAAGGATCAGATGTCAGCTGTCTACATCATCTTCAAAAACTTCCCAAAGTACTGGTTATCCAAATGCTGACTCTGGTGATTGCTAAGACTTATATTCTTTGCCCTCCAATTTATGACCATAAGAGTCTGGTGAACCACCTAACAGGGAAGATGAACCTTCTCTCCAGCAAAGGAGATGGATTTCCAGCTTTTCCTACTTTTGTCAATGTAGTGAGGGATTTGAGTAATTTCTTTCCCAATAACTTCCAGAGTGCAAGTGATGAACTGGAAAGACAACACCAGGAATGTTAGGTGCAGTTGCGTTTGCAAGGTGACACCACTATTTTTGGTGATGTCAACACTGAAATTTTACTGCCCACTTGTGCCTGATCTGTTGTTTCCAAAATGGTCTTGGCAAACAATTCAGACTCACAGACAGAAGGCTTTATATGGTCAGGCCTCAAACAGTTTCAGGAGAGATCTGGAAAATCTGAAAGGTAAGGGATGGTGACAGGTGACAGTGCTTGAACATTTCATATTGGTTTCCTGTGGTCACCAAACTGAAGGCAGTCTAAGACTGGCAATGGCTTCACCTTGGTCACTTCAACTTCCCGTTCCTGTGACTCAGACCTTTTACATTGACAACAGCCTGAAGTGTTTCTCAGGTGTCAGCTGGTATAGATGCTGAGGTCAGTGTTGGGTCTGGCACCTTTACTAGTATCTGGGAATATGACAGAACATCCAAGCCAAGCTGAAAGCTACAGTTAGTGTAAACCA